>NC_026006.2:37684921-37792062 GCF_000442705.2 Elaeis guineensis | reverse complement strand
TATTAACTTTGATTATTATAGTCATGGGTTCTGGGCATTGGGATTTTTGGTGCATCGGATGTTTTGGATGAAATTTTAAACACCTATCTCTTTCGTTGCATCATCGAAACCCAACAGTGGTATCAGAGCTTACCTTAATCTATATAATCAAAGATTAAAATATTATCTTGATTATGATCAAGCATGGGTTTTTAGTTTGGTTCAAGTCGGGTTAAGGGTTGAACCCAATTGAACATCCAAACACTTGCATGTCTTGGAGATATTTTTTAGATACATAATATAAAATGCATGATGTATGTATAGAATCTTTCTTAGTAGCTTAGTACTCTAATTGAGGTTCATCATCAGATCGTCTAATCATAAGAGCAAGTAGGGTTTGAAGACCATCTCTTCCCATTCCATGGGGTACTCTTATGGCATGTAGGGGTGCCACTGTGATGTCCCAAGAAGAAGAACTGCGAAAAGAGTATTTTGTATTCATGCATGTTATTAAAACTTCATACATATGTGATATGCTTGAGATACTTTAGTTATACTCATATTATATGATTATATTTTTATATCTTAGAGATATGATTGGATGCTATGATTAGTTGTTATGATTTTTAAAATACAACTATATTAGTGCATCAATTGTGATTGATTGATTTAGGATGTGCTTGAGACCATTAAAGCCCTCATAAAAATTATATTAAGTCATAGTATTGTGAATCAGTAGCTGATCTATTTTTTGAATCGATTAATCAATTGATGTTCAAGGAGTGTTGCAAGTACGATGGTTTATTTAATTGATTCCGTTGCTGGCCTGGCCAATTTTATTGGTGTCTAAAAAAAAAGCAACGAGAGGACCCCTATCAATCTTAATACTTTTCTGGTCAATTGGATTAGTTTGAATTTTGAATGAAGGTAGCTCAGTATTTAGAATACTACATATGTCTTCCTTCATGCCTAGTCAATATCCTATCAAAAACTATAGTAGGTTTATTGTGTATCTACAAGGCTTGCTATGGAGATTGATGTGGGTTTGTCTTGGTGCATATTATATGCTTTACGGCATATTTGAATATGTTGCTTTGTTGTGATATCCACAAGGATAATATTTTCAGATACGGCTATATAGAAATAAAAGATCTGACTTAACTAAAAATACTATAGTTTGTTGTGATATCCACAAGGCTATGAGTATTTTTAGAGGTAGGTTATGTTGAGAGTTGCATGAGATACAATTGGATAGTGTTGGTGCAAAAATCCGCTTGCGCCGGGGAAGCTGGAGTCGGGGAAGCCGCGGTCGCCGCCGGGACCTGCAAGGGAAGTCTAAACCGGAGGTGGGGTTGCTCCCGGCAAGACCTCCGACGCTCAAGTCAGTTCTCTGCCTCAACAAGAATGGAGTGCTCGAACGGAGAATTTAGCAGAGTTTTGAGATAAGGCAAAAGAGCTTAAAGAATAACGTATCTGAGTCCCCCTTTTATAGGCGGAGGAGGCAACGGACTGATGGCGACGTTCGTAATCGCCTGGTAGTGGGCCGCCTACGGTCAGGGGAATTGATTGCGGAAGATAATGGAGCAGACACGCGGGCATCGCTTCGACTCGCCACGTGGAATCTGTTATGAGGGGTGGAGCAGCGTCCGTCGTCAGGAGAATCGCATGGTATCCATCGCAGGAGGTGGAGCAGGTTCGTGGCCGTCACCGTGGCCTGCCAGGGGATAGTGGAGCTGTGCGGAGTCCGCCACAGGAAGTGGAGCAGGGCGGCTATGGCTACTGCGGCTTGTCAGGGAATGATGATACTGCGCGGAGTCCGCCACGGGAGGTGGAGCAGGGTTGCGGCCGTCTTGAGGGCCTGTCAGAGGGCGTGGGTCTGTCGATTGAAGCTCGGTAACGGCCGGAGCCCAGTTTCTGTTGAGGTCCGGATGAGGCCCTCCGGGCGGTAGGGGTCGTGAGCGGAGCCCAGCCCCCGTAGGAGTCCGGGCGGCGCTGTTCTGATGTTGGCGGTGAAGTCCGGCTCCCGTAGGAGTCCGGACGGAGCTGCGCTGATGTCGTTGGCGAAGTCCGGCTCCCGTAGGAGTCCGGGCGGCGCTGTTCTGATGTTGGCGGCGAAGTCCGGCTCCCATAGGAGTCCGGATGGAGCTGCACTGATGTCGTTGGCAAAGTCCGGCTCCCGTAGGAGTCCGGACGGAGCTGTGCTGATGCCGTCGGTGGAGCCCGGCTCCCGTAGGAGTTCGGGCGGAGCTGCACTGCAAACAAAGTTAAGGGTGAAATTCGGCTCTGATAGGAGTCCGGATTGAGCTTACCAGCCATTGATACTGAGAGCGGAGCCCGGCTCCCGTGGGAGTCCGGGCGGAGCTGCGCTGATGTCGTCGGTGGAGCCCGGCTCCCGTAGGAGTCCGGGCGGAGCTGCACTTGCTGATGGCGGTGGAGCCCGGCTCCCGTAGGAGTCCGGGCGGAGCTGCACTTGCTGATGGCGGTGGAGTCCGGCTCCCGTAGGAGTCCGGGCGGAGCTGCACTTGCTGATGGCGGTTCCGCCGCGGGTTCCGGCTGTGGGTATTTTATACCCAACACCAGTCCCCCTACATTCGAGTTTTGAATTTCAAACGAAGGAAGTACACCGAAGTACAGCCGAAACCATCCCTTCGAATCCCGTGCCCTGCCGCTCCCAGATATTTTGGCATTAAATGAGCGTGTGCCGGAGTCTTTTCGAATTGGGGCGGTATGAGAGGATGCTTCGAAGACCCCGCAGGTACGCTGGCCTAGGCACGGCGCAATTATGACCCTGCCAACCACCAGCCGCCTTCAGCCGTCTGCCACGGGGAGTGGGACACGCGTCGAACGCGGACTGGCCTGGGGGGATTCGAGATCATTATGGCGCCGGATCCCAGGGCCTATTTAAACCCGTCCTCCCCCTTCAGGCGCCCCACTCCGTCTCTGATTTCTTGCTGGCGTCTGTCATCTCCCCGAGAGTCTGCTCTAGCGAACGCCCTCTCGAGCCGTAGGCGCCTTCCGTTCCTCGCTCCCCAGGTCCCCAGAGCAAGATAGGTTAGTGCCCACCTTCTTCTTCTTACCGCCTAGGGTCCTCTCCTCTTTTTACTTCTTTTGTGTCTTCTCCTGGGTTGACCTCCGGCGTCTCCCTCCCTTCTCGGCTTGCTTTTCTAGGGCCCTTTAGGTTCTCCCCCAAAGAAAAATATCTTCCGATTCTCTGCCCCCATAAGTTCTGGGAGTTCTTCTGCTTCGAACCTCCAAGTCCTTGTCTCTGCGGACGAACCCGCGTTCGGGGCAGGGCCTCGCCCGGTTTTCGCTCCGGGCGCCATTCCTTGTTCGTCGACTCCGGACGAACTTCTCCTGATAAGGGCTCGGTACGGGGTCCCTTCAGAGTACGATCTGGAGCTTCCTGACCCTTCTGATCGGCCAGCGCTCCCCCTCCTGGTCGCTTTTGTTTGTACCAGGAGGCATTCCGTGCCGGACTCCGGCTTCCGCTTCCTGCTTTTGTTGCCGCCTTCTTTCATTTCTTAGACATTTCTCTCGCCTCTGTCGCCCCGAATTCCTTTAGGTTTTTGATAGAGTTTCTCTCCCTCTGTCATATAGCCGAGGTCCAGCCTTCCCTCTCCCTGTTCAGACATTTCTACACCTTCAAACGCCATCCTTCAGCAAAGGATTGGTGGTACTTCTCCCCCCAGTTCGGCAAGAAGGGGTTGCTGAAGGGCGCCCCTTCTTCGATTCACAACTGGAAGGGGAAATTTCTCTTCATTTACTGCCCGACCCTGGAACTGGGCCTGCCCCCTTGGGGGTCTCTGAGGGATTCCGTCTGCCGGGCTCCCAGCCTGGGAGAGGACGACCTTCAGGCCGCCCAGAAGCTCCTGAGCTACCCCGCTCCTTCCCTTCCAAACCTACTGAGGGAGCAGCTTCTTTTCAACATCGGCCTGAGCCCTCAGGATCCAGCAAGTATATACCTTTCTTTTTCTTGTCTTCTTCTTCTCTCTCTTTCTTTCTCTCCTCTTTTCTCTTTCTCTTTTTCCTTTTTTCTTCTTTCTTTCTCTTCTTTTTTCTCTTTCTTTTTTTTTTTTTTTTTTTTTTTTGACTCTGGACTGATCGACGCCGCTTTTTCCTTCTTCTTTTCTTTTCCTCCCCCCTTTTTTTTTTTTTTTTTTTTTTTTTTTTTTAGCAATGGACGCCGAAGCCACACGGATGCTCGCTAAGGCCATGAGAGCCCAGAAAAGGAAGGGCGCGACGACTTCTGGCTCGGCGAAGAGGGCCAAGGTGGAGGAGACGAGCTTGGCCGCGCCCGCCCAGGCGACTCCGGCAATCGACATTCCTTCGGACGCCGAGCCAGCGGCCCCCCGGGCTCCCTCAAGGAGCCCGCCGACCGGGGTCCCCATTCCGGAGGTCCGCCCCGCGGAGGTGCCCGCCGTGGGGAGGAGGAGAAAATCGATGGCCCGCCGGCCGAGCAGTCACCGAACCGCTGCAGACGAGTCCGTCTGCTCCGAAGGGGGATCGGAGAACCCCTTCAACGATAAGGCTCTGATCCGTCGGCTGCTCGACAGTTGCATTCTGTCCGATGTCGTGGAGAGGATCGACCGTGCCGATCCCGAGCAGCGGGCCTGGGACACCTTGGGGTCCTTTCTTGAGGTAAGCGGATTTTTACTTGCTCAGTTGCTCGGTCTTTGTTGTAATTCTCCATCTGTCCTTGCAGATCGGGCACCAGCTCTTCGCCTATGTCGAGGCATCGGGCCGCATGAGAAGGGACCTTCTTCGGGCGGAGGAGCGTTGCCAAGACGAGGTTGCTCGTCTTCAAGCGAAGACGGCCAAGGTGGCCGCCCTCCGGGAGGTCCTGGAGAGGGAGAGACAAGACCGGGAAGAGGAAAGACGAGCCCGGGAGGAGGAGAGGCGAAGCTTGGAGGAGTCGGCAAGGAAGGCGGAGGCCGAGGTCGCCCATCTGGCCGAGCAAACTCCAGTTCTGGTCTCGGAGGCCAGGACCCTTGTGGTGGAGGAGTTCAAGACCTCCGCGGAGATGAGGGAGCTGAACGTCCAGTTTGGCCTGGAGGCATTCACTAAGGGATTCGAGCTCTGCCGAGAGAGGGTGGCCAGCAGATACCCCGACCTTGAACTCGGCTTTCTGGAGGAGTCTGACGACGAGGCCGCCCCCTCGTCCGCTGCTACCGCAGTGGCACCCCCCGCGCCGAGCTCTCCACCCCCTGCCCCCGAGGTCTGAGACCTCCGATCTTGTATCTTTCTTTCGTCGCCATATTTCCTTTCCGTTTGTCTTCAAAATTAATCAATAAAGTTGAATTTCTTATTGTGGATGGTCTTTCCTTCCCCCTGCTCCTTCTTTCCTGCCTTTCTTCTCGTAATGAGCTGGTCTTTGACGTTTGCATTTTTCGATGGCAGCGCCCCGCCGAAGCGCTCCCCTTGCCCCTGGGGGTTCCGCTGAAGTCAACTATCCAACGGCTCAAAAAAGAGGTCCTCCACCTGACGAAGAAGTTGAAAAAGTCGGAGGACGAGCTCCGTACGTCGAAAAAATGCTATTCCGAGGCCGCCGCTGAGGCCGCCTACTTCAGGAGTCTCCAAGTGAAGGCAATCATGGACTACAGCCGGAGGAAGGCGAACTTCGCAAAGGAGCTCGAGGAATGCACGAAGAGCGCCAGCGACCGAACTTGGGCTCAAGAAGCCAGGATCAGCGCCCTTAAGGTGGAGCTGTCAGCTGCGAAGAGGAGGATCGGCCAGCTGGAAGGGAACTCATCCCGGCTCACAGCACGGGATGAGCAGATATGGTCACAAAAAGTTTTCGACCTCCAGAAGCAGCTTCAAGATGCTGAGGTGAGCCACGATGTGCAGCAGGCCAGCTGGCGCCGGCAGGTAGAAGAGTACAAAGGGAGATTCCGTCGGACAGCGGACGAGGTCGTTCGTCTCCAGAGGCAATTGGTTACTAGGGCGCAGCTGGCCAATGCCCAAGATAACGAGGAGCTCCAAGCCCTGAGAGGCACTGTCGACGGGATTTCCGTCTCCCTTGGAGAGAGGACGGCCGAGCTGCAACAAGTAAAAATCCAACTGGGGCTTGAGCGGAAGGCCGTCGCGGACGCAGAGGCGGAGTCTGAAGTTTTGCGGAAGTGGCGTCGGGAAGCGGAGGCTGAGAGCCGGCGACTTCGTCAGGCGCTCCAGGATATACTGCAAAAGAAGGAAGAACTAGAGGAAACGGTGGAGAGCCTGAGGCAGTCCTGGTTGGGGGATGGAGGTGATCACCCTAGGTTAGAGGGAGCAGGACCTCCTTAGAGTTCTTTTGTAGTCACCTCCTTTTTGTAGCTGCCCCCTTTTTTTTTTTTCTTGTCGTTTTGTCCCTCTTTCTCTGGCCGTCCCGGCCCTGTAGTACGCATATCGAAAATGAGGAAAAAGCATTTTGTGTTACCTTGTCCGCGCGTAGCACCAATATTATCGTTCGTTGACCCTTTCCCCTGTTTGGCTTAGAGGTCGTTGTGGGAAGGGGCTCTTCCCTTCCATCCGATCTCGTCATGTGGCCAAGCCTCGCCACCATTTTTAACCCTCGCTGGCGAAGTAGCGGATGGAGCCCGGCTTTCTTGGCGGCGGTGCCCGGCTCCCATAGGAGCCCGGGCGAAGCTTCTCTGGCGGCGGAACCCGGCTCCCTTAGGAGTCCGGGTGAAGCTTCTCTGGCGGCGGAACCCGGCTCCCTTAGGAGTCCGGACGAAGCTTTTCTGGCGGCGGAACCCGGCTCCCTTAGGAGTCCGGGTGAAGTTTACCTTGGCGGCGGAACCTGGCTCCCGTAGGAGTCTGGGCGAAGTTTACTGATGCGTAGTCGTTGATAGCACCAAAAGTAACTCTACTCACTATGTAGATAGGATGAGTCGAGATCGTATCCTCAGGGATCTTGGGCTAAATTGAAATTGCAAGGTAAAAGAAAGAAGCGTTGTTTTTGATTTAGAAAATAAATTATCATAAAATTGAGGTAATTAAAAAATAAAAAGAGCTCGGGAGTTTTGAATTAATTTGCACTAGCAGAGTTGTATCTCTTTTTTAACTAAATAGATGTGATTAATCTTAGGAAAAATACCTATCTTTCCTCGGCACGCTCCGTACCCGTAGATCACGGCGCGTCTCTGGAAAGACTAGGTACACAACTCTTCTTTCCTCGGCACGCCCCGTATCCGTAGATCACGACGCGTCTCCAGAAAGTAAAAGTTGTTCCTAATATTAATCTAACAAGAAAGCATAAATAAAAGCATATTATAGGGAGCAAATAAAGAACTCATGATAATTTAAATAAAAAGCATAATCTTTATTGCATATAAAGAAATACAGAAAAGTTTAGAACAATAAACCATCTCTGTGTCGTTACAAAATTTCTTCTCCACTCCCGAGACTGCTAGCATAGCTACTCATGAAGTAGTCCCTTTCTGTTCCTCTATGCAAGGCTCTAGAAGAATTTCTGGGCTCCCCCCTTTTAATGGGAGTACAAAAGCCTTTTTATAGATATTAGGCGGAGGAGTTTTACATGGTTTTCCGATGTGGGACTAAAAAAAATACAAATCTTTCCACTTGAAATATTTCCAAATAAAAATTTTTTTCTTTAATTTGCTCGCCACTGTGTCTCCGGTGCGCGCCTGCCCGCGTCCTGCCCGCGTCCCGCGTCCGTCCCCACGTCCAAACCGCGTCCTGCATCCCGCGTCCAAACCGCGTCCACGCGCCAGCTTCCCATGTTCACGCGCCAAAGGATTCACGCGCCAAAGGATTCAAGCGCCCAGGAGCCAAAAAAATTCACGTGAAACCTTTTCCTTTTTTTTTTTTTTTATATTCCAAAAAGAAACAAAAGTTTCTTCATAATGACATCTATATCCTTTTTGGATTCCTTGCATAGTATCTTCATTTTCTATAATACCGGATGCGTCTTTCTTTTATTTTAATTTTATTTTAAGTCCAATTTTCTTCAAACTTGAATCTTTTTGATCTATGAATCGGACTCTTTGTATCGGCGATCACCTTTCCTGTAAAACATCGAAAGAAACATCAAATTCTTAATAAATAAGATAAATTAAATATAATTTCTTAATTTAAAATACTTAAATTAAGTGTTTATCACACCCCCCAACTTGAATTTTGCTCGTCCTTGAGTAAAATATATATATCAACATTGTATACCGACTTGATTTTGAATAAAAAGTAGATTAGGCATCCCAAAAGGTAGATGTTACTTGGTCAGACCATTAAAGAGATATTTCATTGGATTATCAATTTGACCCAATTAGTGGCTGAGTTTTAACTAAAAAAAATTTCAGAGCTTTTCTTTCACCAACTCCCCACTTTACTCTTTAAATCCTCTAACTTAATGGAAAAGAGGTTTATTATCTTCTTGCAATTTAGTCCCTTTTTTTTTATATATATATATATATATATATATATATAACATTGCCTACCTTTTTACGCGAACCACAACGCTTACTTAGGCGAAAGGGCCCGGTTACTCAGTAGGAGACCAATGTTGTTTTTCTCTCTCTCTTTTTTTTTTTTTTTTTTTTTTTTTTTTTTTAAGGAGAAGTTTTGCATACCTCGATCTTTCCACCCAATTTCTCATGAAGCAGATTCTTTATTAAGATCAGTAAGAAGAAGGTTGTAGAATCACTCCTAAAATTTGGTCTAGTTTAAACCCTACCATTCATTGGGTTTTCTTAATAATTTATTCCTCAGTATCTCTAAAATTATCTTGACCGTTAATCATTCATTTATTAGGATGCCTATTTGACTCTTAATCAAAATAAAATTTGAATACACAAAACTAATTATTTCTGACCATACTCGAGGATTTGATTAATTTCCTTCCCCCCCCAACTTAATCTACATTGTCCTCAATGGAGTAAGAAAGCAAAGAAAATAAAAGGAGAGAGTGCACCTGGGATAATTTTACTTCGGCAGTTGAAGATAGCTTTATTGATTAATAGGCTCTTGTTCTAAATTCCTGCAGCTGCGATAAAGTAAAAAAATATGAAATCGTTGGGTTACCTCCTAACAAGCGCTAAGTTTTATGTCTTCAGCCAGATGTCAAGTTTATTAACAGACTCTTCCATACAGAGTGGTCCTTTATTCTTTAAAAAAAATGATGATCAGTTAAAACAAAATAGACGAAATTTGGGTTGCCTCCCAAAAAGCGCTAAGTTTTACGTCTTCAGCCAGACGTCATATGCAATAAAACCAACAAAAGATGGGTAATGGCTCATACTTGATTGTCCATGGAGGAGTGGTTTTATCATGTGGTGTATCCAACAATATGTTAACTTCTTTCATATATCCCTTAAAGTCATACACTCCAAAGTGAGCTAAGCAAGTATCTAAGGGTTCAGGTGCTAGAATTGTGGGTGTTGCATCTTCTATAATATCTTCTAGTGTATCTACTTTGAAGCAACTATCCATTGATGGTCCTTGGGAAGCACCAAACACATTCAGTCTCAGTTTCTTATTCTCAAACGATACGTCCATGACTCCTGTCCTACAATTGATGCATGCATTCGTCGTAGCTAGGAAAGGTCGTCCTAAGATAATGGGAATTTGTCTGGGGTTGCCACTTAATTCCATATCGAGAACCAGAAAATCAATTGGAAAGTAAAACTCATCTACCTTGACCAAGACATCCTCAAGCATTCCACGTGGTTCTTTAATTGATCTGTCGGCTAACTGTAATGTGACTGATGTGGGTTTCAGTTCTCCGAATCCAAAAAGTTCATACACCGAACTAGGTAAAAGATTCACACTTGCCCCTAAATCTAGAAGAGCTTTTTCAATGTGATAATCTCCTATAACACAGGAAATGATGGGGGCTCCTGGGTCTTTAAGCTTTGGAGGAGTGGCATGCTGGATGACAGAACTAGCCTGTTCAGTGAGACGTACTTTCTTTGGGATTTGTGATCTAGATTTATGTTTTTGGGTGCACAAATCTTTCAAAAATTTGGCATAAGCAGGGACCTGTTTGATTGCATCTAGAAGGGGAAGATTAATTTGGACTTGCTTAAACAATTCCAACATCTCATCGAGTTTTCCTCCCTTCTTATCTGCAGGAATAGGGGCTTTCAGGGCATCCGAAAATGGGGCTTTAGGCAAGTAAGATGATTCCGGTGCAGTTGGTTCCTTCTCTATTTTCAGGTCCTCCTTATTCTTGGGTGATTCGGATTCGGTTAGAGGTTTAGGGTCAGTCTCATTGGTTTTACTAGTGTGTTCAATGACCTTCCCACTTCTCAGAGTCATGATTGATTTGGCATGTTCAGAAAAAGCTTCTGGAGTATTATAACTCTCAATCACAAATTGCCCTCTTGGGTTGCTCTCGGGTTGGCTAGGTAATTTTCCTTCTTCCCTCCTACTGAATGCAGTCGCTAGTTGACCTATTTGGGTCTCTAGCTTGGCAATGGATTGTGTGTGGGAGTTAAGGATCTGAGTGTTGACTTCTAATCTTTCTAGTGCTTTTAGGACTTTTTCCTCAAAAGCTGAGCTGTGACCAGTAGTAGACGGTTGAGGAATATTTTGGAATTGATGGTATGGTCCATGCCTATATGTTGGGTCTTGATATTGAGGTCGAGGTGTGGCAGGACCAACCACTGGTTGTGGTCTCCAGGAAAAATTTGGATGGTTTCTCCAGCCGGGGTTATAAGTGTTCGAATATGGATCGTTTCCTGGTCTGCGAGCTTGTTGGACTTGAGCTTGCTGAACCTGCTCATGCACAAACTCAGAAAATTGGGGTGCGGCTGGGCATTCACTAACAAAATGGTTTGGACTTGCACACAATGCACAAACTTCTTGGATTGGATTAGGTGGAATCGAGGATTGTCCAGTGTTTAGAAGACGATCTAATTTTTGGGACAGTTCATCTACCTTTTGATGGATATCTATGGCATTTCCTACTTCATATATTCCACCTCTTTTTGAGTTTAACATGGGTTTATCTCTAATAGAGGCAGACATATGATGTAATGAATTTTCACTTAAAATTTCAAACAGTTGCCATGCCTCATCCTCACTTTTCAGCATAAATGTCCCACCGCATGATGCATCGACCATTTGTCGATGTCTTTCAGAGAGCCCATCATAAAAACATTGGATTAACTGCCACTTGGGTACAGCATGGTGGGGGCATTTTCTAATAAGGTCTTTTAATCTCTCCCATGTTTCATGAAACATTTCTCCATCTAATTGGGAAAAACTAGTTATGGCTTTCCTTATTTGATTAGTTTTTCCTATGGGAAAATATTTCTTGAGAAACTCTCCTTGCAGCTGGTCCCAGGTTGATATAGTCATGGAATCCAAAGTATGTAGCCAGTATTTGGCTTTGTCCTTAAGTGAAAAAGGGAATAATTTCAACCTAAGAGCATCATCGGAGAAGTTGTGAATTTCGACAGTTGAGCATATCTCAAGAAATTCTTCAAGATGTTTATAAGGGTCTTCATTACTAAGTCCATAAAATGAAGGTAACATTTGGATTATACTGGACTTAATTTCATATTGAGTGGCCTCCACAGGGGGTACTTGAATACAAGGAGAGTAGGTATATGTGGAAGGAGTAAAGTACTCCTTCAATTGCTTGGGTGGATCATTCTCCTAATTTCGGTCCATCTTTTTATGTCTGTTGGCTCTAAAGGTTCTTTCTATTTCTGGATCAAAAGGTTGGATTTCTGATCGTAACGATCTACGGTCAAACATACACCTTACAATTATACTGTAGAGCACACACAGAATTTTTTTTTTTTTTTTTTATAATATATATTTTTATAATAAAATGAGAAAAGAATGAAGAAAATCTAAAGAGAAGAACCTAAGAATCTTAAATCTATGAAAAGGGAGAAATTAATTAATGTTTAGATGTTAATTTCAATCAACTTAAATAATCATATACTCTCTATCCTAGGGTTAACTTAGATCTAGACAGCTCCTAACTTTCAAGATTGCTTTTGAGCACTCCAAGCTCAAGATTGACTAACTGACTCGGCCAGGTAAGCGTAAGATGTGGGAGGTTCCCTGCTCGTTGCTTTCCTTAGACACCAACTAAGTTGGCCAGGTCAGTCAACGGAACCAATTGAAAACCACTTTCTTTAACCACTTGCCTTAGACACCGAGCAATTAACCAATCCGCACTCGGTTCAACTCTAGAGCTTTCTTATCCTATTGAGCTCAAAATTCCTAGGGCTGACGTCTAATTGATTTTAAATTAAGGTCTAGGTTATGCAAATGCAAGGGAGTGATTTGTGGGCCAAGGAAGGGTGATCAAATCCCCACCTTATCTGTTTAATGGGTTATTGCCCTTAAGATTAATTATGGAGATGCAATGCAAATAAACAAGGTGTCCAATCAAGTTAGAAATTTTTATATTTGAGGTTACGCTATTTTAGTTAAGTGTTATAAAATGTCAGTGGTTTTTTTTTTTTTTATATAATTTTATCTTGTTGTATATTTTTTTTTTAATTTTTTTTTTAGTTTTGCAAGAAAATAAATTTAAGTGATTAAGTCTAAAAAGCAATAAATTACTGGGCTATGAAAAGTAGCAAATTATTCTAAGCAGAAAAATTTCTAAGATTAAAAAGTAGTAAAATATTTATGCAAGATAATTATGTAATTATGCAAATAAGATTATCTAGTTAGAAAGCACTGAAAAAAAAATTAGAGCGAGAAATAGAAACTGAAAAGCATTTATTTTTTTTTTTTTTAATTTTTTAAAAAAAAATTTTTTTTTTTTAATTCAACCGTGCCAAGATCCCCGGAAACAGCGCCAAAATTTGATGCGTAGTCGTTGATAGCACCAAAAGTAACTCTACCACTATGTAGGTAGGATGAGTCGAGATCGTATCCTCAGGGATCTTGGGCTAAATTGAAATTGCAAGGTAAAAGAAAGAAGCGTTGTTTTTGATTTAGAAAATAAATTATCATAAAATTGAGGTAATTAAAAAATAAAAAGAGCTCGGGAGTTTTGAATTAATTTGCACTAGCAGAGTTGTATCTCTTTTTTAACTAAATAGATGTGATTAATCTTAGGAAAAATACCTATCTTTCCTCGACACGCTCCGTACCCGTAGATCACGGCGCGTCTCCGGAAAGACTAGGTACACAACTCTTCTTTCCTCGGCACGCCCCGTATCCGTAGATCACGATGCGTCTCCGGAAAGTAAAAGTTGTTCCTAATATTAATCTAACAAGAAAGCATAAATAAAAGCATATTATAGGGAGCAAATAAAGAACTCATGACAATTTAAATAAAAAGCATAATCTTTATTGCATATAAAGAAATACAGAAAAGTTTAGAACAATAAACCATCTCTGTGTCGTTACAAAATTTCTTCTCCACTCCCGAGACTGCTAGCATAGCTGCTCATGAAGTAGTCCCTTTCTGTTCCTCTATGCAAGGCTCTAGAAGAATTTCTGGGCTCCCCCCTTTTAATGGGAGTACAAAAGCCTTTTTATAGATATTAGGGGGAGGAGTTTTACATGGTTTTCCGATGTGGGACTAAAAAAAATACAAATCTTTCCACTTGAAATATTTCCAAATAAAAATTTTTTTCTTTAATTTGCTCCCCACTGTGTCTCCGGTGCGCGCCTGCCCGCATCCTGCCCGCATCCCGTGTCCGTCCCCGCATCCAAACCGCGTCCACGCGCCAGCTTCCCATGTTCACGCGCCAAAGGATTCACGCGCCAAAGGATTCAAGCGCCCAGGAGCCAAAAAAATTCACGTGAAACCTTTTCCTTTTTTTTTTTTATATTCCAAAAAGAAACAAAAGTTCCTTCATAATGACATCTATATCCTTTTTGGATTCCTTGCATAGTATCTTCATTTTCTATAATACCGGATGCGTCTTTCTTTTATTTTAATTTTATTTTAAGTCTAATTTTCTTCAAACTTGAATCTTTTTGATCTATGAATCGGACTCTTTGTATCGGCGATCACCTTTCCTGTAAAACATCGAAAGAAACATCAAATTCTTAATAAATAAGATAAATTAAATATAATTTCTTAATTTAAAATACTTAAATTAAGTGTTTATCATTTACCTTGGCGGCGGGACCCGGCTCCCGTAGGAGTCCGGGCGAAGTTTACCTTGGCGGCGGAACCCGGCTCCCGTAGGAGTCCGGACGAAGTTTACCTTGGCGACGGAACCCGGCTCCCGTAGGAGTCCGGGCGAAGTTTACCTTGGCGGCGGAACCCGGCTCCCATAGGAGTCCGGGTCTTCCATTTTGCTTGAGCCGACGTGAGGTTCTTGTTATCAGCCTGGCTTGTGGGGGCGCGTTAGGGCGCTGTAAGGCCTCTCCCCCCTCCGATCTAAAAGAACCGGGCCTTCAACTTTGCTCATGTCAGGACGAGGTTCTCCTCCTGTTCCTGACATGGCTGTGGGGGCACATTAGGGCGTTGCAAGGCCTCTCCCCCCATCCGGTCTAAAAGAACCGGGCCTTTGACTTTGCTCAAGTTAGGGCGAGGTTTTCCTCCTGTCCCTAACAGGGCTGTGGGGGCACATTAGGGCGTTGTAAGGCCTCTCCCCCCATCTGGTCTAAAAGAACCGGACCTTTGACTTTGCTCAAGTTAGGACGAGGTTTTCCTCCTGTCCCTAACAGGGCTGTGGGGGCACATTAGGGCGTTGTAAGGCCTCTCCCCCCATCCGATCTAAAAGAACCGGGCCTTTGACTTTGCTCAAGTTAGGGCGAGGTTTTCCTCCTGTCCCTAACAGGGCTGTAGGGGCACATTAGGACGTTGTAAGGCCTCTCCCCCCATCCGGTCTAAAAGAACCGGGCCTTTGACTTTGCTCATGTCAGGACGAGGTTCTCCTCCTGTTCCTGACATGGCAGTGCTTTTGGAGGAATCATATCCGGTCATAATACATCCATGCTAGGTGGGAGGAGCATGTTAGCTAAAAGGAAAGGTAGATTTAAAGCGAGATAGTAAGCGATACATTTACAGTATTCCCGCTCCTTCTTGAGGCCCTCCGGCGATGGAGTCGATGGTCCCGATAGGAGGCCGGTCCCCGGGCTGCTCCTCCCTTTTCTGCGGTTCGGGTGGTGGGAGGGCTCTTGGCCGGTCTCCTCTACCCTCAGGCCGGCGGTGGATGAATCTGTCGAGCCGACCTCGCCGGATGAGCTCCTCGATCTCGTCCTGGAGCTGGATGCATTCTTCGGTGTCGTGGCCGTGGTCACGGTGGTAGAGGTAGAACTTGTTGGGGTTGCGCTTCCCGAGGTGCGTGCGCATCCTCTCCGGCCTGGGAAGCAGCTCCCTGACCTCCATCAGCACCTGGGCCTTCGAGGCGTTGAGGGGGGCGTAGTTGCGGAACTTCCCGGGCGGAGAACCCCGCCGAAACCTGTTGTCCGGGCTCTGCTGCCTGCGTGCCCGGGGGGGAGTATGGGCGCGCTTATGCCCAGGAGGGGATCGAGAGCGAGGCCGGGCTTCCTTTGGCCTCTCCTCAACTGCGAGCTTACCAGAATTTCCCGCCTGGCGTTTCCTCGCAGTCTCTTCATCCTTCATTTTGAAGGCCTCTTCCGCTCGGGCGTATCCTTCAGCCCGAGCCAGCAGATCAGCGAAATCCCTGGGGTACTTCTTCTCCAGGGAGTATAAGAGATCATTCTTCTGAAGGCCACCTTTCAGGGCGGCCATGGCAACCGACTGGTCCAAGTTCCGGACCTCCAACGCCGCGATGTTGAAGCGGTTGACGTAGGCCCGTATGGACTCCCCCTCCCTCTGCTTGATGTTGATGAGGGACTCTGAACCTTTTCGGGGATGTCGGCTGCTGACAAAATGGGCCACGAATTGGTGGCTCATTTGATTAAAGGAGAATATGGTACCCGGCTTCAGAGCTGAGTACCAGTTTCTTGCTGCTCCCTTCAAGGTAGACGGGAAAGCCCGGCACAAGATGGCGTCTGGAGCACCGTGGAGCAGCATCATCGTTCGAAAGGCCTCCAGATGGTCCATCGGGTCCAACGTCCCGTCGTAGCTTTCAAACTGGGGGAGCTTGAAATTCGGCGGGATCGGTTCCTGCATAATCATTTGGGAGAAGGGAGGGTCAGTGCAGATATCCTCACCGTAAGCGGGAGGTGCATGGCGGAGTTCTTCGATCCGCCGGTTCATCTCCTGGAGCCTCCGGTCCAGGAAATCCTCTCGAATTCGAGTCTCGAGGGTCCTTTGACAAAACGGAGGCAGGGATCTCTCAGGGGTGGAGTCGTGGTCCGATTGAGGGCTCTCTACCCTCGGATTCGCCTTCCTGGGAGGGACGGGGCGGCTGGCCCAGGTGGCCCGCCCCACTGCCGGGTTCTGGTATTCCGGAGATGCCCCTTCCGGATGCGCCGACGCCTGCGGCGGCTGCTGCTGCATTGCCTGTACGGCCTCGACGAGGCCTTTGACCTGCTGCGCCAGCAAGTCAAACTGCGCCGCGCCGACCGCCGTCGCCGGAGGGAGAGGAGGAGCTGGCTGAGAAACGGGAGGGGAGGCCGGAGCCTGAGATCTGGCCGCCGAGGCCGTGGACCGCCGGGTGGACGCCCTGTGTGGAGGCATCGGGTGTCGATCTCGTGGGGGAGGATTAGGAGTAGATGACGGAGAGATGGCCGGAGGCGGCTCCGTTGAGCGCTCCTTCAAGAACAAGGGTGCTGCGAAGACACAGCCCCTTCCTCTAGCGCCAATCCTGTTGGTGCAAAAATCCGCTTGCGCCGGGGAAGCTGGAGTCGGGGAAGCCGCGGTCGCCGCCGGGACCTGCAAGGGAAGTCTAAACCGGAGGTGGGGTTGCTCCGGCAAGACCCTCCGACGCTCAAGTCAGTTCTCTACCTCAACAAGAATGGAGTGCTCGAACGGAGAATTTAGCAAAGTTTTGAGATAAGGCAAAAGAGCTTAAAGAATAACGTATCTGAGTCCCCCTTTTATAGGCGGGGGAGGCAACGGACTAATGGCGACGTTCGTAACCGCCTGGTAGTGGGCCGCCTACGGTCAGGAGAATTGATTGCGGAAGATAATGGAGCAGACACGCGGACATCGCTTCGACTCGCCATGTGGAATCTGTTATGAGGGGTGGAGCAGCGTCCGTCGTCAGGAGAATCGCATGGTATCCGTCGCAGGAGGTGGAGCAGGTTCGTGGCCGTCACCGTGGCCTGCCAGGGGATAGTGGAGCTGTGCGGAGTCCGCCACAGGAAGTGGAGCAGGGTGGTTATGGCTACTGCGGCTTGTCAGGGAATGATGATACTGCGCGGAGTCCGCCACGGGAGGTGGAGCAGGGTTGCGGCCGTCTTGAGGGCCTGTCAGAGGGCGTGGGTCTGTCGATTGAAGCTCGGTAACGGCCGGAGCCCAGTTTCTGTTGAGGTCCGGATGAGGCCCTCCGGGCGGTAGGGGTCGTGAGCGGAGCCTGGCCCCCGTAGGAGTCCGGGCGGCGCTGTTCTGATGTTGGCGGCGAAGTCTGGCTCCCGTAGGAGTCCGGACGGAGCTGCACTGATGTCGTTGGCGAAGTCCGGCTCCCGTAGGAGTCCGGACGGCGCTGTTCTAATGTTGGCGGCGAAGTCCGGCTCCCGTAGGAGTCCGGACGGAGCTGCGCTGATGCCGTCGGTGGAGCCCGGCTCCCGTAGGAGTTCGGACGGAGCTGCACTGCAAACAAAGTTAAGGGTGATATCCGGCTCTGATAGGAGTCCGGATTGAGCTTACCAGCCGTTGATACTGAGAGCGGAGCCCGGCTCCCGTGGGAGTCCGGGCAGAGCTGCGCTGATGTCGTCGGTGGAGCCCGGCTCCCGTAGGAGTCCGGGCAGAGCTGCACTTGCTGATGGCGGTGGAGCTCGGCTCCCGTAGGAGTCCGGGCGGAGCTGCACTTGCTGATGGCGGTGGAGCCCGGCTCCCGTAGGAGTCCGGGCGGAGCTGCACTTGCTGATGGCGGTTCCGCCGCGGGTTCCGGCTGTGGGTATTTTATACCCAACAGATAGGTTTTCTTACTTTTGAACTCATTGAGATTTGTTGTGATATCCACAAGGCTTCATTGAGGAATTAGGATCTCAATCCCATTAAGAAATCAGATTAGGGTTTCTCGTTCACCATAGGAGAGGGCTATGGTATCCGATAAAATAGTGGGAGACATAATTAGTTTAAAAATTCTCATCTAGTTATGCATGTCAAACATAAGTGGTCTGCTCATACTATTATTCTTATTTATGCAGATTTAAGTCTGCATTATCGCTTCTTTATTTTCACTGCATAATACTATAGATAAAATATGTTGACCGATCCCAACTATGTGAATGGGTTGAGAAACTTGTAAGTTAGGTTCATATCAAAAAACTCTGATGTTCTAGATATTTATGACCTTGGGATGGTCAGTAATAATGAGAAGGCAATGATGTCCATATGGATATTATCTGTTCATTTCATGATAAATTTGGATATTGAGAGTATAATTATAAGAATTATCTTGCAAAATTGATGCAAGGTGCAAGTGTAGCACCAAAAGGTGTGTATATGATACAGACCTATTTTTCATTGAGTGGTTCAGACTCTGATATTTAGATATTAGATACCGCCTATAGATCGCATATTTGTAATTCATTATAGTAACTATAAAATATCAAAGGTCTGAAAAGAGGTAATTTCGAGCTCTATGGTGCAAGTGGAGAGTCCATTAGCACAGAGGCTGTGGGAACCTATATGCTTGATTTATCTTTAGATATAATTTTAGAATTAAAAGACTGTTATTACATGCCAAAGGTCATTAGAAATATTATTTCTATATCTTTGTTGTTAAAACAAAGTTATGAAATAAGGCTAATGGAAATGGATGCTCCATTTTCTTTTCTAATAAATTTTATGACAGTGGTTATATTGATAATAATCTTTTAATTCTTGCACTCAATAAAAATATTTTTTATATTGAAATAAATATGAAAAAAAAGAGAGAAGATGTGAATATCACATATCTCTGGTATTGTTGTCTTGGTCATATTAATGAATCAAGGATAAACAAGTTATACAAAAAAAAAATTTGACCTATATGATTATGAATCATTGAGAACTTGTGAATCTTGTCTCATGGGTAAGATGACCAAAACTCTATTTTTTGAACATGGAGAGAGGGCGAATGAGTTGTTAGCCCTAGTACATATAGATGTATATAGACCAATGATAACTCAAGTCAGAGGAGGATACTCTTATTTTATCACCTTTACGGATGATTTATCAAGATTCAGATATGTGTATCTTATGAAACATAAATTCGAAGCCTTTGATAAGTTCAAGGAGTATCAATGTATGATCGAGAAATAAACTGAAAAAGATATCGAGGTTCTTCAATCTGATCGAGGAGAAGAATACTTATTCAGTGAATTTCTTAATCATCTTAAGAGTCAAGGTATTCTCTTTGAATAGACCCCTCCTTATACACCTCAGTTAAATAGTGTAGCAGAAAGGAAGAATCGCCCTTTGATGGATATGGTGCGGTCCATGATGTGCTTCACTGGTCTCCTAATATCTTTCTGGGGATATGCCCTAGAGACTGCCGCATACATATTAAACAGAGTGCCTTCAAAGTCTGTTGCAAGCACACCATATGAGATATGGAAGGGAAGAAAGCCTAATCTTAAACATCTTAAAATTTGAGACTGTCCTACTTATGTCAAAAATATTTTTGGACATAAGCTTGGTGCTAGATCAGATAAATGTAGGTTTGTAGGATATCTTAAAGAAACTAATGGATACTACTACTACTTTACTGAATAAAAGGTATTTGTTAGTAGGCACACCATTTTTTTAAAAAATAAACTCATCCAAGAAAGAGGTAGTGGGAGAAATATTGAACTTACGGAAGTTCATGACCTACAAATCGATCCAAAAATACCTATGGTTGAACCACAAGAAGATCCTTAATCAGAAGTACCCAAGTATGAGGTACATCCGCAATATACATCTCCTCTTCGAAAGGTCAAATTGAGTGCATCAAGCACCTCTGAAATATGGTTTTATCATTGAGAATGACAATTCGATCAACATCATTTAGGATGATGATCCACTGACCTATTCGAAAGCTATCATGAGTAGAGACTTAGATGGCTGAAAGCCACAAAATCTGAGATGGACTTGAAGGAAAAATTGATTTTTTTCCTTGTAGGATCCTCCAAATCTAATGAGATCCGGGGTGGAATATTTCAAAAATTATCCTATGATATTTCAGATCTAAGATCTATTAGATCTAATTTCTATTATCTGATATTAAATCTAAAATTAAATCTAAAAATATAAAAAATAGAAAAATACCTCTAGGATAACTAGATTATCCTGTAGATGATCACAGCAATGTCCGAGGTTCTAAAATAGCCACGCAGTCATCTGGCCTTTACCAGTATCCACTCAAGTAGGATTTGGATTGTCTTCTCCTCATGAATCTTTTCTCCAAAAATCAGATCTGGATCTGATCTGGAAGATCTTCAAAAGATCTTCTGAAGCTGGAGCAGCAGTTTCTCGAGAAATCTCTGCAGCCTTCTAATCAGGAAGCCACCACGCCTTGGAAAAGCACCAGATGAATGCCCAACTTCTTGGACATGAAGAGGGGAGGGAAAGGAGCAAAGGGGGCATGAAGAACTGGAGAGAATTCAGGCTTTTTCTGATTATTGTGCAAAGTCTCAAAACCCTAGGCACAGATAGGGTTTAAATAGACCCTGCTGCGCCATGCAGTGCCACATCAATCGATCAATCAAAAAATTTCAATTAATTCTGAAAAAATTTTGATTGATGGAGTGATATCATCTAATCATATCAGATAAGAATTCCCATAATTTCTCCTACTGTTGGTGCTAACACTAGATAAGCACAGTGAGATTGGCGCCCCACAGTCCAAGTTGATCAAGGGATCAGAGTCCTCATCTCATAGGACTCTATCCTTATCCACTTGGGGTGCACGCCCAATCTGAATATGGCACCCACTTTGAGGCCCAATTTTGCAGGTGGATACTCCATAAAAAATCTCCAATGACCTCTTGCCAAGTGGCCTTCAGTCCAAGGTCCATGGGTCAACATTTGACCAATGTCCTAAAACGAAAATGGCAAGTGACAGAAATTGACAGGTGTTGTCTTAAATTCATCTCATAAATTAAGATAAATCTTTTTTGAACTAGACTAGCTCCAGTCAGACTATGAGAAATTTTCTCAAGGTATTCTGGATGAGTCAAATCACATTTGGCACAGTCGAGATAGAAAAGATTACACGAGGAGAAAGGCTCAATCGTGTGCTAGCATGATTTCTTTGAACTTAATTGGATCTAATCCAAATCAATCGAACTGGGCTAGCTCAATTGATGACATCCAGACCCTAACTCTTATTTGTGTGACCCAGTTAGGTTCATTTTTATATAGTAATGAGACATGTCGTGATCTCATCATCGACATCATCGAAACTCCTTTCGATGGACCAGAACTCTTCTGATTCAGACAATTAGAATGATCGATCATCAAGATCATTCTAATTGCTCTCAAAATCCACCAGTGACACCTAGCAGTATATGGTGGTAACCCATTAGAAATAAAGATGAACCTCTCGATGCAGCTATCTGTGTGATTGAGTTCTTCTATCATGAGTTCTGACTGAATTAGGGTTAAGGTGAACTCGTCAAATCCAACAACAGTTATATGAATCAATCGATTGATCCGAGTCTGATGTGAAACCCCAATGAAAAACTCTTTTCCATTATTTTACTCTGCCATGGCCATGAGCTTAAGGACTCAATCTTTCGATTATCATAGGACTACTCCTCTCATCTACCGAGGTTGATAGATCCCTTCTTGGTGCGATCTGGTTCCTACAATGAATATGCTATAGCCAACATACACCTCAGGATTCTGAATGGCTGGAAGATCGAGTTATGATGTAGTCAAACTATAACACACTCAAGGTAAACTATCGATGTACCTCAGGTCAAAGAACTAGACACACAGCTGTAGCATCGAGCTAGTCATCGATGAGAAGGTAGATTTCCTTATGACTGCTTGAGGTGGTCACGCTCAATACTCTCATTCTCAATGAATACCTGTACTCTCATTTTGGTATCTCTACACCGTAGACTCAAGACACATCTATCCTAAGAAAGTGATCGTACACCAACCTTCCAGATCGATCACCATCCTCGTGATGATCTTATGGTCAGGAGCTATTTATGAGTTAGTTATGTAAATTCATGCCTTAAATTTTCAACTCTTGAAAATATGAATTAACATTCCTACTAACTCAAAGGATGTATCACAGACATAATGTACACAATGTGATAGTAGAATAACCCTTTTATTCATTTATAGTCAAAATTATAAATTTGCCCTTACATTTGTACAGGAATGTGTCAGCCAATTTGGCATCTAGGACACACATCTAACAAACTCCCACTTGACCTAATGCCAATTGGCTACATATCTAAGTCCCATCTTCTCAAGGTGGGCTTCGATCTTCTGCTGGCCTAATGGCTTTGTCAGTGGGTCTGCCACATTGTCTGTAAAGTCGACTCTCTTAACCTTGACATAACCTTTTCTGAGGTAATCACAGATCAGATGGAATCATCGCTCGATATGCTTGGACTTCTGGTGAGACTTTGGCTCCTTAGCTAGGGCTATGGCACCATTATTGTCGCAATAAAGAGGGATGGCATCCGATGACATCACTCCAAGCTCTGCGGCAAACTTCTTGTTCTAGAATGCCTCCTTCGCGCTTTCGATGCAGCAATATATTCTGCCTCCATGGTGGAATCAGCAATCACCGTCTACTTGGAACTCTTCCAGCTAACTGTACCACTATTGCAAATGAACAGACTTTCAGATATCGACTTTCGATCATCTATATCAGACATAAAGTCTGAGTCTGTAAATTTCTGAACCTGAAGTTTTTTATTCCCAAAGACTAGAAACATATCCTTAGTCCTTCTCAAGTACTTAAGGATACATTTCACAGAAGTCCAGTGCTCTTCGCCTGGATTTGACTGATATCTACTTGTGACACTCACAGCATGGGCTATATCAGGTCGTATACATAACATGGCATACATGAGGCTCCCTATTGCCGAAGCATAAGGGATCTTGCTCATACATTCAATCTCCTCAGGTGTGCTAGGGCACATCTTCTTGGAGAGATGAATGCCATGTCTAAAAGTACTAAACCTCTTTTAGAGTTTTTCATGCTAAATTTTTTTATCACCTCCTCTATGTACATCTTCTGTGAAAGTTCCAGCATCCTATTTGGTCTATCTCTATAGACCTTAATACCCAGTATAAAGGATGCTTCTCCTAAATCTTTCATAGAGAACTCCTTAGACAACCATATTTTGATTGAGATTAACATGGAAATATCATTTCCAATCAGGAGGATGTCATCTACGTACAGTACAAGAAAGACAACTGCACTCCCACTAACCTTCTTGAACACACATGGTTCCTCCTCATTCTTGATGAAACCAAACATTTTGATCATATCATTGAAATGAGTATTCCAGCTCCGAGATGCTTGCTTAAGTCCATAAATGGATCTTTGTAGCTTGCAGATCTTGTGATCATCATCACTGGATGTGAAACCAAGCGGCTATTCCATATAGATATCTTCCTCAAGATATCCATTTAAGAACATCATTTTTACGTCCATCCGCCATATTTCATAATCGAAATAGGCTGCAACAGTAAGCAATGTGCGGATGGATTTTAGCATGGCTACAGACGAAAAGGTATCCTGATAGTCAATACCTTCACACTGACTATAATCTTTCGCTACGAGCCTAGCCTTGAATGTCTCCACATTCCCATCTGCACCTATCTTTCTCTTGAAGATCCATTTACACCTAATAGGTACAATACCTTCAGGTGGATCTACCAAGGTCCAGACTTGGTTTGAGTGCATCGAGTCAATTTCTGATCTCATTGCCTCTAACCATTTCTCAGAGTTGATATCTGATATCTTCTCATCATAGGTCTTGGGGTCATCACCATGAGCCCCATTTCCCATAAGGAATATTTTCTCTACTTTCTCTTGTATAGTACCTAAGTACCTTTTAGGAAGACGGAAAATCTTAGTCGATCTATAAGGTGGAAGAGGTTATGTTAGGACTGGTTCTAATTGATTTGGTTCCTTAGGTTCTTTAGCTCATTGCTCTTGGGAGACATTCTCCTTGAGCTTAATTATTCTTCCGACGCCACCATCTTGAATAAACTATTTTTTAAGAAAAATAGCATGTCGATTCACAATCACATTGTGATTTTTCAAAATATAGAAATAGTATCCTAATGACTCTTTAGGATATCCTATGAATCGAGCTCTAAAAGATCTGAACTCTAACTTGTCCACCTACTGTCTCTTGACATGAGCCGGACAACCCCAAATTCTGAGATGACTCAGACTTGACTTCTTACCATGCCATATCTCATACGGTGTGGTAGGAACGATTTTAGAGAAAATCCTATTCAATACATATATTGCTGTCATGAGACAATATTCCTAAAGAAACTCAGGGAGGTCCGTGAAGCTCATTATGGAACGGACCATATCTAATAGGGTCTGGTTCCTCCATTCTGAAACCCCGTTGAGTTGTGGTATTTCAGGTGGAGTCCATTGAGAGACTATGCCATTATCCTTAAGATAGTTTAGGAACTCCCGACTAAGGTATTCACCTCTTCGATCTGATCGAAGAACCTTAATGAGCTTTCCTGTTTGTTTTTCTACCTCATGTCTGAATTCTTTGAACTTTTCAAAGGCTTCAGACTTGTGTCTCATTAGAAATACATACCCGTACCTAGATATATCATCGGTGAAGGTAATGAAGTAGACATAGTTGTCTCTAGCCGGCACATCAAATGGGCCGCACACATTTGTATGTACTAGGGCAAGTAGGTCTGTGGCCCTTTCCCTATGTCCTGTAAAAGAGAGCTTGGTCATTTTGCCTTGAAGGCATGATTCACAAACTGGATATGACTCGAAAGTCAATGGACTCAATAGCCCGAATTTTTTTAATTTGTTAACCCTGTCTTCCGCTATATGACCTAGCCTTAGGTGCCACAGATGCCTATCATTTAGACTATCTCTAGGTCTTTTAATTCCTATGGCATTCATATTTTGCTCGATATGAAATACAGATACATCAATATGTAGCTGATAGAGACCATTAATAAGAAAACTATTTGCAACTTTATTATTTTCATAAAATATGTTACAATGGTTCTTATGAAAGCTAATCACATAGCCTTCTTGTGCTAAACATGAAATAGAAATCAAATTTCTGCTTGCTGCAGGCACATAATAACAATCTCTAAGAACTAAATCTAATCCTAACGGTAATCGCAGAGGGTAGGTTTCCACGATCACAGCAGCAACTCTTGCTCCATTTTCGATGCGTAGGATCATATCCCCATCCCTCAGTCTCCTGCTCTCCTCAAGACCCTGCATAGAAGTGCACAAATGAGCACTAGAACCAAAGTCAAGTATCCAACTGGATGCAGAGGAAACTGTAAGATTAGATTCTATAACGAGCATACCTCCAGAAGGACCATCCTTCTTATTCTTTAGGGTGGCCAAGTACTGAGGACAGTTCCGCTTCCAATGGCCGTCTGAATTACAGTGAAATATTTTTCTTTTTCAGTAGCCTTCTTCTTCGGTTTCATCTTCTTCTTCTTCCCATCTACCTTCTGCTTCTTCGCAGACTTCTTCTTCTTTCCAAAAGACTTTCTCTTGAAAGAAGTCCGCTCCACAGTAAGGACTGAGCCTTTTGAACTCTTCAAAGAAAGCTCAGCCGTAACCAACATATTCATTAACTCAGCCAAGGTACACTGCATCTTATGCATATGAAAGTTCATGATGAACTGACCATATGCATCAGACAAGGACTGAAGGATCACATCAATCTAAAAATCCCTGTCTAAGATGACATCGAGCTTCTTAAGCTCCTCAAGATCCTTGATCATTGACAAACAATGATCTTGGACTAACTGCCCAACATGCATTTTAGCCTTAAAAAGTCTTTGACAGACTTGATACTTGGCTGCGCGACTTTGTTCACCAAACAACTCTTGTAGGTGAGCCAACATTTGGTGGATAGTCATAATATTCTCATGCTGACACTACAAGTCATCAGACATTGCACCCAACATATAGTACCTGGCTTTATTATCTTCATCCGTCCATTTTCCCATAGACGCTCTCTATTCAGTAGTTGGACGTGCTGGTATGACAGGTGGGTCCTGGTCCAAGACATGAGTCAGTTTCTCAAAATCTAGAATAATTCTGTAGTTTCTCAACCAATCCTTAAAATTGGATCCAGTCAATCTGTGGGTGTCTAGTATTTAGGTCAAGGGGTTGGATGCAGACATGTTTTCTATAGAGAGTCAAAAGTTTCTAGTTAGATTTTATAATCAGACTTAACCAATTTGTTTAGGGATTTTATTTTTAAACAAATTAGGCTCCCACTATTTTCTCAGATCCCTACACTCCCTAGGTAGAGATGTGAAAACCTCCGTGATTAGTGATTTCTAATGGATGGTGCGGTCTCACCGATTGGCTCACCACCTCACCTAACAGTTATTGGTGATGGATCAACCGATGAGTGGACAACTCTTGTCCAATGATTCTCTAATCATGGTGCACCCAAAACTTGATCTCTAATTCATGAAGCTCACCATGTCCAGAATATTGCTCCAATCCTTAGTTAAGTTAGACCCAACATTTGTACGAATTAGATTCTTGATTGAGTCCCTCACTGTATCCAGAATATTGAGCACAACCCATCCTCTAATCCGTAGCATCCAATACCTAATGGATATGGTTGCATCTTTTTGGTGCAACTGAGCCACTGTAACTAGCAGAGAACAATCAACCCCGAAAAGAGCTCGCACATCCACAATGGTGGAAGACCTTAGACTTAATATTTTCTTAGGAAAATTTGATTTAGGTCTCATTACACTTGACTTGACATAGTCATAACAATTATAACTAACCTAGTGATATGGATTAGCTCGAATTGTTGGCCACCTCAAATTAGAACTGGGTCGACACATATGGCCAGGTAAGTGAGACCGGTGGGAGGGATATGCCATTAACTTGACAAGAATGCATTTGAGTCGAGTAGCTCCCAATTAAAAATCATTCGATCGCATCTATCCAACTTACCTTAGACACCAAATTGTCAAACCAAAATCAATTGGGTTAGCCTACAATCCAGGCTCTAACCACTGAGCCAAATTAGGTCTTAACTTAATCGAGTTACATATGAATATGATTCGACCTTGACCTAGACTTAATCCTATTAGGCTGATCAATTATTAGCTTTCATGATCCCACCTAACCAACTTTTGATTCGGTTTGATCACCTGTTAGACCTAATTGAGCTACCCAAGCCCGAATCCAATTTTATGAAAATGGCTTAGATCTGAAGTTCTCAATTTTAGACCTAATTAGATTTCATAAGCTTAATTCATAAATTAAGTCTTAGGTTTATAAACAAAATATGTAAAATAAATCCTAAGATTTCAAGATCTAGGATTTTGCAAAAAAGTAAATTTTGATTTTTGATTAAGGATGAATGTGCAGCACCCCTACACGCCATAAGAACATCTCATTGAATGGGAGGAGAGGGTCTTAAACCCTACTTTATTCTTATGATCGGACGGCCATGAGGAATACCTTAATCAAAAATATTAATTTAACTACAAAACTAGTTAGATCTAAGTTACATATCACATATATAATTTCAGATCTAACTAATACATGCTTTGCATATATCTCATGTATTAAAATCTAATCTAATTAGCATACTTTCAGATCTAATACATCACATATAATATCTGAAAAATATGATTTAAATTGAACTATTCAATATAAAATCTATTCTAGATAGTTACTAGAACAATTCTACAACTAGTCTAGGCATGCAACAGATCAATCTTATGTATTAATTAAAATTTTATTTTTTATTTTTTGATCTGAATATAATATTTATAACATCAAAAAAATAGAGAATAAATTAGATCTAATTTATATTTTAATTACATTAAAATATAAAACTATAAGACTATTCATAGATTAAATTATTCCTAGTCTAGTCATGCTCTCATACATGTTAGATCTACTTAAATTTAATTTTAATTTTTTTTGATTTCAGATCCTATCACATTTGATATGATATGTAAAATTCATTAATATTAAATAAATAAAAATAAAAATTAGATCTAAATTAGATCTGAAATAGAGCCATCAACCTGGCTCTGATACCAGTTGAAGGAAAAATCGACTTTTTCCTTGTAGGATCTTTCAGATCTAATGAGATCCAGGGCAGAATATTTCAAAAATTATCCTATAATATTTTAGATCTAAGATCTATTAGATCTAATTCCTATTATTTGATATTAAATCTAAAATTAAATCTGAAAATATAAGGAATAGAGAAATACCTCTAGGGTAACTAGATTACCCTGTAGATGATCACAGCAATGCCCGAGGTTCTAAAATAGCCACGCAGTCATCTGGCCTCTACCGATATCCACTCAAGTAGAATTTAGATCATCTTCTCCTCATGAATCTTTGCTCCAAAAATCAGATCTGGATCTGATCTGAAAGATCTTCAAAAGATCTTCTGAATCTGGAGCAGCAGCTTCTCGATAAATCTCTATAGCCTTCTAATCAGGAAGCCACCACGCCTTGGACAAGCACCAGATAGATGCCCAACCTCTTGGATGTGAAGAGGGGAGGGAAAGGAGTAGAGGGAGCATGGAGAAGTGGAGAGGATTTAGGCTTTTGCTGGTTATTGCACAGAGTCTCAAAACCCTAGGCGCAGACAGGGTTTAAATAGACCCTGCTGCGCCATGCAGTGCCACATCATTCGACCAATCAAAAAATTTTAATTAATTTTGAAAAAATTTTGATTGGTGGAGTGATGTCATCTGATCATATCAGATAAGAATCCCCACAATCTCTCCTACAATTGGTGCCAACACTGGATAAGCACAGTGAGATTGGAGCCCCACAGTCCAAGTTGATCAAGGGATCAGAGTCCTCATCTCACGGGACTCTATCCTTATCCACTTAGGGTGCACGACCAATCTGAATATGGTACCCACTTTGAGGCTCAATTTAGCAGGTGGACACTCCACAAAAAATCTCCAATAACCTCTTGTCAAGTGGCCTTCAGTCCAAGGTCCATGGGTCAACGTTTGACCAATATCCTAAAATGAAAATGGCAGGTGACGGGAATTGGCAGGTGTTGTCTTAAATTCATCTCATGAATTAAGATAAATTCTTTTTGATCTAGACTGGCTCTAGTTAGACTGTGAGAAACCTTCTCAAGGTTCTCTGGGTGAGTCAAATCACATTTGGCTCAGTCGAGATAGAAAAGATTACACGAGGAGAAAGATAGGCTCAATCATGTGCTAGCACGATTTTCTTGAACCTAATTGGATCTAATGCAAATCAATCAAACTGAGCTAGCTCAATTGATGATATTCAGATCCTAACTCTTGATTGTGTGACCCAGTTAGGTTCATTTTCATATGATAATGAGACATGTCGTGATCTCATCATCGACATCATTGAAGCTTCTTTTGATGGATCAAAACTCTTCTGATTCAGATAATTAGAATAATCGATCATCAAGATCATTCTAATTGCTCTCAAAATCTACCAGTGCTACCTAGCAGTATATGGTAGTAACTCATCAGAAATGAAGACGAACCTCTCGGTGCAGCTACCTGTGTGATTGAGTTCTTCTATCATGAGTCCTGACTGAATTAGGGTTAAGATGAACTCGTCAAACCCAACATCAGTCATATGAATCAATCGATTGATCCGAGTCCGATGTGAAACCCCAATAAAATTTTTTTTTTCATTATTTCACTCTACCATGGCCATGGGCTTAAGAACTCGATCTTTCGATCATCATAGGACTACTCCTCTCATCTACCGAGGTTGATAGATCTTTTCTTGGTGCGATTTGGTTCCTACAATGAATATGCTACAGCCAACATACACCTCAGGGTTTCGAATGGCTAGGAGATCGAGTATGGTGTAGTCAAACTATAACACACTCAAGGTAAACTATCGATGTACCTCAGGTCAAAGAACTAGACACACAGCTGCAGTATCGAGCTAGTCATCGACGAGAAGGTAGATTTTCTTATGACTGCTCGAGGTGGTCACGCTCAGTACTCTCGTTCTCAATGAATATCTGTACTCTCACTCTAGTGTCTCTACATCATAGACTCAAGACACATCTATCCTAAAAAAATGATCGTACACCAACTTTCCGGATCGATCACCATCCTCATGATGATCCTATGGTCAGGAGCTGTTTATGAGTTAGTTATGTAAATTCATACCTTAAATTTTTAACTCTTGAAAATATGAATTAATATTCCTACTAACTCAAAGGATGTATCACAGACATAATGTACACAATGTGATAGTAGAATAACCCTTTTATTCATTTATAATCAAAATTATAAATTTATCCTTACATTTGTACAGGAATGTGTCAGCCAATCTGGTATCTAGGGCACACATCTAACAGGACTCGATGTATATCAACCAAGTGTGGATCTTGATTGATGTGCCTGAGGGTATGACCCCAATATGATGCAAGTGGATCTTCAAGAAGAAGATTGGAGTAGATGGCCAAGTAGAAACCTATAAAGCTAGGTTGGTGGTGAAGGATTTCAGACAAAGATAAGGAATTGGCTATGATGAATCCTTCACACCAATGGCTATGCTCAAGTCTATCCAGATTTTGCTTGCTATAGTAGCATACTACGATTATAAGATCTGATAGATAGATATCAAGATCACTTTTCTTAATGGTAATCTAAAAGAAGAGGTCTATATGACTCAGCTAGAAGAATTTATCTCAAGTGGGAGGGCAAATCAAGTATGCAAGCTAATGAGATCTATTTATGCATTGAAGTAGGCTTCGAAGAGTTGGAACATCCAATTTGATATGACAGTCAAAGAGTTTGGCTTTATCAAAAATAAGGATGAACCATGTATGTATAAGAAGATAAGTGGGAGTGCTGTTATCTTCTTGATTCTGTATGTCGATGACATACTGCTCATTGAAAATAATATCCCAATAATGCAATCGATCAAGACTTGGCTATCAAATAAATTTTTTATGAAAGACTTGGGCGAAGCATCCTATATACTGGGTATAAAGATCTAAAGAGATAGATCTAAAAGGATGTTAGACTTATCCTAATCACGGTACATAGATCTCATATTAAAGAGGTTTAATATGGAGGTAAGTAAGAGAGGTTACCTGTCTACAAGTCATGGTATACGTCTCTCTAAGAAAATATATCCTAAGACACCAGAAGAGAGGAAGAGGATCAATGAAATCCCTTATGCTTTGGCTATGGGATCAATTATGTATGCCATGCTATGTACCAGGCCTGATATAGCTTATACTTTAGGCATAGCTAGTAGATCTCAGATTGATCCAAGGGAGGATCATTGAAAAGCTATGAAAAATATTCTAAAGTACCTAAGAAGAACTAAAGATGTTTTTCTCATATATGGAGGAGGGTCAAAGTTGAAACTAGAGGGATATATAGATTCTAGTTTTCAATCTGATCCGGATGATAGCAAGTCAGTATCAGGATATGTGTTTATCCTAAATGATGGGACAGTGAGTTGAAAGAGTTTCAAGCAGTAAATAGTATCTGACTCAGTTATTGAGGCAGAGTACATCGCTGCTAGTGAAGCCATTAAGAAAGTTGTCTGGATGAAAAAAAGTTCATCATTGATTTAGGAATCGTTCTTAAGAAAAAGACCGATGTCACTCTATTGTGATAACACTGGGGCCATTATTCAAGCTAAAGAACCTAGGTCTTATTATAAATCCAAGCAAATTTTCAAATGCTTCCACCTCATTCGAAAAATTATAGAAAGATAAGATGTTGTCCTTGAACGAGTAGATACAAAGAACAATATAGTAGACCCATTCACTAAGGTCATACCACAGTAGCTATATGATTACCATCTTGATTGTATGAGATACAAAAGCGATTGATTTTAGTACAAGTGGGAGATTGAAAGAAGAGTGTCATATAAGCCAATCACAGTGTGTTGTGATGGAACTTTTTTTTATAATTTTTTAACTCATGTAATGATATTTATTATTTGAGACATTGATTCATCATATTAGCTGCATCTTATTATGTCTAAGATTATGATGAACCTCAAAAATTAGAGCAATAATTTTAGGAGACATGAATGGGTCATGCTAGTGAGACCTGAAATCCTAAAATTTTAATCTTAAATATTTTTGATCGTAGAAGCATTAAGTCGAAGATCAATATTCTGGATAGACTGGCACATCCTATGTATGCTCGATGGAGAGGATGGCAGATCTCACTAGCCACTTGTGTGAGACACTAATATAAGGATGTGGGTGTTCATTTGAGAAATGAGTCTACTAAATTGACTCGATGAAAGAGAACACCTTATGGAAGCCTTATTTGTATGTCAAAGATGGTTCTTTAAGTAAGAATTGTGCAAGTGATCCTTAGACCTAAGACCACTATGGAATCCTGTACATATAAATTCATATTTTGGTTTATACCTAGGCATGGTATTAAAATATGTATGGAATATTCTGGATATGGTGGAGTATGTATAGAGGTTGTGAGTAGGTCAATATGAAATTGATCACTCCTAGTAAGAGGAGTCGCATCCTATGTATTCTCAATCCTAGATGACTCGAAAAAAGTCTTTTGGCCAAAAGCAGGAAGGAGATTAGAAAGAGTTTCTAATACTTCTTCATTAAAGTCATCATTGGTTAATTGAGAATCGATATGAATATGTGTTTGAGTTGGACATGATTCCATACTCATGAATATTTTCAGGGTGCAGGGATGATCAAAGGATTGAATTGCACGGTAACTTGCCATTAAAAAGTATATTTGATATTTTCATCAAATTTCACATCTTTTGGATAGTCATGATATGTTGCTAGACATCAATCTTGATTTATAAAATTTTGATCGAATTAAAAAGTTTAATTCGATTACCAATTAGAAAGGATTCTAATTGTTGAGCTCGGGTTAGCTCGATTGGACCTAAATCGATTAGATTGAAATCTAATCAAATTTGGTTAACTTGCACTCAGACCTACTGCTGGCTAGATGTGGAACCCAATGAGTCACACACATATAGAAATTAGCCAAAGATCCTTTTGAAAAAGGTTGATTAAAATTTTGGATTCAATCAGGATTTCTGTAAGCATGCTAGCATGTGTGGAACCCTTACTCCTTTGGAGATCAATTTGGTCTCATCCCTTGCTAATTAGCTTGCTCAATTTAGTGACCATTTAGGTCAGGTTGTGCCACCTAGAAGTATCTCAAATTGAGGTGCCATATCCTATGTTAACGCCAATTATGAAGAGTCCATGTTGTGAAGAACTCTTGGCACAAAATAGGTTTTGCATGTGCATATTGGCATGGGCAGAAGGAGTCCTTCTAGTATGGGATTAAGATGCATGTGTAGCCTATATCACCCTCCATCCTCTGGTGCACATCTCAAAGAATGATATATATTTTTTCTAAAATTTTTGGGATAGAGAAAAAAATTAGAAAAAGAAGGATGTCTGGCGTGCGCGCGCAAAAGCGTCACATCTCTCCATAATTTAGAGAGTCTTTCACCTAATCAAATACTTTAAAATTGAAATAATTTTTTGTGATAATATTCCACATTTGATAAGCTATTTTTGATGATTTTTTTAGAATTTTTCCAGACTTATGAGATGGCAAAACAGATGCTGGAATCTTCCTCGCGTGCACACGCGCATGGTGATTAGACTTCACATGAAAGGATGCAAGATCACATCTCTTTGTGGATTTTTTAATCTCTATATTAGGTGATATGAGATCATGATTAAATTCCCTATCCACATGGATTTTTATAGATTTTTTTGATTTGAGAAGGGATGCGTAAATATCCCTTCTCTGGTCGCACGCGCAGAAGAGGGTGCTGATCGACATATCATAAATAAGAGTCCTTCTGGTTGAAAGAATTTTTATCTCTGATAATCAGATTAGATAAGACTTTTTTATGGGGCATGTCCCTTCCTTTTGGTGTCCCTCTGGTGGCTACAAAAGAGCCTGGGCACTGGGTGTCCGAGGCATTCAGATCGAGTTTCCAATTTCTCTCCATTGCTCTCCTTTCTTTCTTACAATCTATCATAGTTTTAGGACAAGACTTTGGGATTTAAGACAAAGCCTTATCTACTCCTAACAAGAGTTGTAAGGGTTTTAAAGAAGGAGAATCAGAAGCTCAGAGGAGGCTCTGAGAGGATGGAGTTAGATTCTTGGAGAAACCTGATCGGTATGAGGCTAGTCGAGTTCTAGGGGCTAGAACTCTTGAAGCAAGATGAAGAAGGAGCATTATCTTTGATTCAATTTTTATGTGGATCACCATTGGAGAGCGAACACTTGAACACCTTGTAGAAATTGGGATTAGCGCTACAGATATTTTTTTTATTCTAATTTATATTTATTGTACTTTGATTATTATAGTCATGGATTTCTGAGCATTGGGGTTTCCAGTGCATCAGGTGTTTTGGATGAAAATTTTAAATACCTATCCCTTTTATTGTGCCATCAAAATCCAACAACTATCCATTCACAATGGGATGACCCATGGGTCGATCCATTCTGGGTGAACACTCATAACGGCTAGTTTTCAGCCTATTTTTGATGTATTTAATATACATTAAACACACTTCAATGGCTCTTAACCGATACTAAGACACTCTCAAGTCAAATGAAAGCTACAAATGCTCTCTAAAGGTGGAAAATAAAACAAGATTCATGCATTCAAGCTCACATTCATGAAAAAGAAAGAAAAATCTAGAAAGAGAGGAAAGAAGCATTCAATCAGCTCACCAACTACACTCCAGCTGCATTCAAGTATTTCAATCATTTGAGGGTGTTCAGCAAAAACTTCTACTCTTTGAGTATTGTACCTTTTATTATCTTTATTATGCTTATTTAAGGGGCTGTTTGTGCTGAAATTCCTGTACACTCTTCTTTTGCTGTTGTACATTGATTTTTGAGTTTTGAGGATTTCAAAACTCAAAAAAGTTGATCCGAACCTATAATCAGAGAGTTTGTGGGTTGGCTTGTATCTGAGAAATAAATATTCTTGCTTGGATAGCAAGGGTCGGTGTTATCGGACATGTTGAATTTTGAAATCTTTTTAATAAATTGAATTCTCAAGTAAGAACTTGGAGAGTAGATGTAGATGTAAGGTTGGCACCAAACCACTATAAATCTCTTGTGTTTGTTGTGCTTGCATATTTTTTTTTATTCATTGTGCTCTATACTTGTTTATTTATCACTTGTGGTTGATCTTATTTTCTTAATTAATCAATTCACCCCACTCAACAAGTATAGCATATTACTTCAGAGCACTAATCATAAAAATTTTAAAAAGATCCAATTCACCCCCTTCTCTTGGGCTCCATATCTGGGCAACAATTTGGTTGTCATATGTGATGGCAATTCTATCTCATGTAGGAATCCTTCTTTCATGAGTATTGGACTGATTCAAATCATGTTTGAGTTAGGAGTCCTATACTTATTGGGTCATGAGATTTATCTATAAATAGAGAGGGTCTCTACCTATGGATGCATAGCAAACAAATTAGACTGAAAGAAGAGAGAAAGGTAGAGAGAGGCATGAGAAGATAGAAGCCCTTCTCCTCCTTGGCGTCTCCCCTTTGGTGCCACCCCTTTCTCCTTGGTGTGGACCCTCTTGTGAGCATCCCTCTTGCTGGTGTGAGATGTTATACCAGCATCTCTCCTCACTCGTTTGATTGAATTATGAAGGTGATTTGATCAGAGTTCATCCTGCTTTCCTGCGGTGTCTGGCGTGCATGTGAAGTAGAGGATCTACACTTTCAATCCTCCATGAAGATTTTAATTCAAATTATTTGAGATTTGATCTCTAGTTCTACTGCTAATTAGGTAAGGATTTGATTCTTATTCATGTAGATTAATAAAAAAAATTTTAGATGCAACCTAGGCTATCCAAAGAGAAACAGTTTTTCTTCCCTTCATATAGGATAGTCATGGGGAAGGTGATTTGTTAAGATAAACCAACACATGGTTTGCTTTCTTTGAGATAGATGAGTCTCTAATCTACGGTGTAAAGACACTGAGCAAAAAGTATGGATAGTTGTTCAAAAATAACTAGTACTGAGCATGACCATACGAGAGATCACATGGATTTCTATTCGATCATCAGTGATTATCTCAATATTATAGTTGTGTGACTAGTTCTTTGACCCGCGGTATCATAGTTGCTCACCATAAGACTGCTGTAGTTTAATTATACATAAATATTAACTCGATTATAAATTTTTGTAGTACATGTTGACTTCAGTTGGTTGAGCTGTGCGAGCACCGTGTGCATCTATATGAGATCTATCGATCTTAATAGAGAGGAGTAGTCCTATAAGATTTGAGAAGCTGAGTCCACAAGTCTATAGCCATAACAGTATGATTGATGAAAAAATTTTTTTATTTGAAATCACTATTGGACTTGAGTTGATCGGATTTATCATATGACTGATGATGAGGTTTGACGATTTATCTATAACCTACCATCTTGTCGAAGCTCACGATAGAAGGATTGTATCATACATTCACTATACCTAGATGTTCTATTTTGATTCTGCTGGGTTGCCACTACATATTACTAGATATCACTTGTGGATTGTGAGAGCTCAATAGGATCATTTTGGATCAATAGTTCTTGTCGAGTTAGAGTGAAACTGTTCCGACCTACTGAAAGAGATTTCAGTGATATTTATAATAAAGATCATGGTATTTCTCACTATCAAATAGAATTAAACCTATGAAATCATACATGAAGGGAGAAGACCTGAATTGATTATAATTGGGCTTATGAAGCACCAGTTTATATGGATTTAGAGAAATCCAATTGAGTTCATGTTAACCTTGCTAGCACCTGGGTAAACCCAACTTCTCTTGTGGTTGGTTTATTTATATGATGAGTTTTTATCAATTTCTATATTTAATTTGAACCTAATTGAATTTTATTTAATGAGATCCAATTATTGGATAATTAATTTATGGCTTGGATTATATCAAAAAAGAGTTTCTTGATTAAAAACCCTTAAAGAGAATTTATGGAACCATTCAATAGGGTCTTATATGATGGGATGCCTTGAGTAGGGTGTGGTTTTGGGTGTGTAATGGGTGATGCTTCATTTATTTGGTCCAACTATATTATGGCTAGAAATTCTAATATGATTAGAATGAGGAATTTTAATTTGATTAGGACATCCTTAAGTTGTCTATATAAAGAACTCTAGCCCTTTAGTTGTAAATCAATCTTTCTTCCTCCTACCTTGCCGCCACCTTTCACTATGCTATGCCTCCCTCCTCTTTGTCTCTGTAGCCCATGCTTTATCTCTCTCTAGGCATCTTCCCTTGGAGCCATAGAGAGGGTGGGCGGCATCCAAGGAAGTAGATCAATTGTTGGTGCCACTTGTTTGGTTCTTGTTTTCTTTGTTCTCAAGTTTGTTGAGAGTTAGTTATAATCAATTCTTGGTTGTTGTTCTTTCTGATTAGTTAAAGGATCAAGAAATATTCTTGGTTTCTTCAAAAATCAAGAATGAAAGATTAAAAGGGTCATCAAAGGGGTTCTATTTTAATCCAGATTTGGTTCAAGCCTATTTAGGTTTTGATTCAGATAAGTAGGATCCAAGAAAAAATAATTCAGATCAATCCTGTGGATATCCGTAGAGGCAGAACGCTTGTGCTATTGATTCAGAACTAGTTCAGGCCCAGATATAGAGATTGAATCGGATTCAGCTCCAGTTATAGGTTTGAAGCAAAAAGAAAAGTGATTCAAGTATGTGAATTGATTTCAGACTTTTGTTTATTCTTCCTAAAATCAATATATGTTAATTTTGGCATATGAACTAGATTCATAGGTGCTTTTATATGATGAATCCATGCTTAGATTAAAAATATTTTAATCTTATTTTTTTATTATATTTTAGATTTAAAAAATTTTTGAAATTCACATGCACTAGCATCTATAGAAATTCCAACAGATATCCCTTTCTTGATCATTAATCTATTAAATCTCAATAATGCTAGAAAAATATTGTATCATATCTTTTTTCAATATTTTCAATAGTTAGTACCATAACCCAAATTATCTGAAAACCCATCAATATATGATACAATATATAATATAAAAAATATAATTAATCATATCGATGATCATAAAATAGGTACCAACCATGAGAACCAAAAGCATGCAATGCATATGTATTGGTGATTATATTCAAGGATCCTTATCTCTACTGATGATGAATTTAATACTCTAAATATCAATCCATACCCCAATTTATGAACCAGGTGCTAAGAAACTTACTTGAAGATCTCTTATCTAAAAGATTGTTCCCTTAATATTAATAAAAAAAATAAAGTTTAAATTATTTGATTTAAACCCTCTATGAATCGTTAGGATCCACTCCAAGTCCCCTAAATCTTTCTTCTTCTTCTTCTTCTTTTCATAATTTTTCCTCAACCTAGTTTGTGAGAGAGAGGAGAGAGAAATTAAAATAAAAGAGGAAAGAGAGAGAAGAGAGATATCCCTTTCTATCTCTTCTTCCTCTCATTTAAAATAGGGCACCCAAACCCTTTCTCCTCCCCTCTTCATCCGGTCATGGCCATGGAACCTAGGCTAATGACCAATGGTGACATCTGATGCCGATCGAGAGATGACCCCAGTAATGGCCATAGCTATTGGTGGGCAGAAAAATAAAGGAAGAAGACTCAGAACATGCTCGGAACAGGGAAAGTCATATTTTTGCTCAAAACCAACGGTTCGCTAGCTCCAATCAGTAGCAATAGGATTGGAAAAGAAAAAAAATTAAAGACTTAATATCTTACCTAGGTCTGATGAGGCTAAATGAGGGAAATCGATGATTTCTCCAGCAAAAACCCAAGGAAAGGACTCGAGCAAGGGCTTGAAACCTGCTATGATTTTCCAAAAAAATTATGGTGGAAATCAAGGAAGAGTAGATCACTACTTATAGACCATCTTAAGACTTTTTTTAGTTCAAAACTTGTTGGATGGTCCCAATCTTCGATGGAATCTAGAGAGAAGAAGACTCCTGATTGGAATCCTCTTCCTCCTCTCCTCTCACGTGCCAAGGGTGTGGTTATTTTAGGATTGGGTCTGGTTTTGTTCAGGCCGGCCCAAGAGCTTGCCCAAAGGATAGGGGGATTATGTGTAAGTTGGCTCCATTAGCCTATAAGAATAAAATTTTGTTGGCCAAGGATTTTAAGATATATTAGTTGGCTCCACTGGATAGCTATTGTAAAGATATTGCTAGCTAGAGATTCGACCCAATGCAGCTTTCTCCTTGCTTTGATCTAACACGGCAAACAAAAAAGAGGGCTTTGGATTTTCTCCTTGTCTCCTTCTTAGGAGTGAAGCAAGGTTTGTTGGAGATTTTCCATGGATCTCATGTAGAATATTAGAATACAAAATAAATTATTCAACAATAGATTCCCAAAGTATAAAATAATAATCATCTATGAATCATGTCTTGAGATCTCTAAGCAGCCATTGATGATCTCTGTTGGAACATCCTATAGAAAAAGAAATCAACAAGGGATAGATCTTCTTCTTTATCTCCATCTTATGTCTGTCTCCTCAATGGGATAGGGTCACCCTAGGAACACAAAGATTTTAATTTTCTAAAATTTCACAACAAGTGGATATATATATATATATATATATATATATATATAGGAGTAGAGTGGGGACCTAGTTTAATTAGTAATACTAATGGGTCCACCTGTTATAGAGCCCATTAACTGAGTTAGGCCTATATTGATATCTACTACATGACTAGGATAATAGGACCTAAATAATATGATCATGATAATCATGGGCTCCTTAACCATTCATTCAGACGATAACTTAGCCCTTTTTTTGTAACAAATTAGAATAAAAAATCGATCTATAATCAATGGAAGCCCATCTTATGAAAATTTTTAATATTTTTCTACTTAAGCGACATTGATTAAGACCTCTTCTTTTTTATTGAAGAAAATATATTTATTATATATAATTTGAAAATGACTTTCTGGCTAAGTGCACCTCATGTGGCCACATATGCAAATATCTTAAATAAATAATATCTTTAATCAAAAATCCAGTCCGCTAAAATCATTAACATTGAATTATAGCAGTCTTCATACTATTTATTAATATAAAAGCCCTTTATGGTTATAAATGTTAGTAATCTCTTCGACATGGTTTCGAATTTGGCTTAACATCAATGATAAATACCATAGCAAGCAACGATGCTTCTAAGTGTTTATGTTTATGTGTTTAGCTTAAGAGAAATGACAAAGCTACATGATTTGGTATTAGATAGAATGTATGATTAGTATCTTCTATTCTTTAAATATTTTTGTCTTTGCCAAGAAATTGGGTGAAAAAATAGTAAGTTTGCAATACCACACATAATGTATATATTATTTGGTAAGGTCCAGTTGGAACCCACTAATATATACACAAAATTATTGATGGATATTCTAAATAAACTAGAAAAATAGACATTTCTAGATAGCACTATTCATGAACATTCATGCACTCGTGCACACAAATGTACGTGCATATACAAATACATATGTTACATAAGCATGTGTATAGACATAGTCCTCTCAAATTAGATTAACAATAAATATGACTAAAAACATGCATATAGTTTCTGCAAATAATAAACTAGTTTTGTGCAAAAAATATCTATAATCTATGTGCAGCCAACCAATCCCATGAAATACCAAACTGTACAGCAATAAAAGAAACCCACAAGGACATAAACAAGCAAATGAGATGAATATCTTAGCATGAAATTGGGAAGCAATGGGGTTTGGGGAACTCCTGAAGCATCACAATCAAGCTAGCGGTAAGTGGGATTTGAGGAATTCTCAAGAAGAAGGGCCAACAATAGTGGGGTTTGGAGAACTCTTGAGAAGAATGGCCAGCGGCAATAGGGTTTGGGGAACTTTAGAGAAGAGGTGCGAATGGCGGTGGGTTTTTAAGAAAAGATAATTTAGATCGATGGGTGGGGGCTAGGGATGAGATTAGAGGGCCGACAGCGGATGGAGGTTTGGGAGGAGAGGATGAGAGCTAGCAACTCTAAATGGAGAGAGAGAAAGGGAGAGAGAGAGAGAGGAGATGAGAGGGTATTGGGGGTTCTCGTCTATAGAGAGAGAGGAGAGGAGAAGGGATTGAGGGGCCGATGAGTGGGGCTTCCCCTATAAATGGGGGTGGGGGTTAGGGGCGGAGAGAGAGAGAGGATTGGGGGTTGATGGATGGTGTTTTTCTTTAAATCAAGAGAGAAAAGAGAGGAGATAGGATTGAGGAAGGCAATGGTTAGGGGTCGAGAAGGAGGAGAATTTTGTTAGAAGAAAAAAATAAATTTTAAAATAAAAAAAAAATATATATATAAAAAAAAAAAAAAAAATGCAAGATTGACGTTTGAAACAATAACCTCTGTATGTGTGGGACACAATCTCATCCTTATCAATAGGTTTTTTGTTTTTATTTTTTTAATAAAATCACATCAGTCAAACAGTCATGAAAGTCCCTCCATTAGTTAAAATTAAGTATATCGAGATCTACACCGATCTGAGAGTTGGGAAGTTGACTGAAGTTAGACTCAAATCTGTTCGATCTGTGTCCGACCTCTCTCTGGGTGTGCGTATACACTTTTAATAGAAGGAAGAACACGTGCAAATCATACGCCCCTTCCGCCCCGGCATTTTCTCTCTCTTTTCCAGCGTCCGTATTCCCAAACCAAGCGAAACCTAGGGTTTCTTGAATGCGAACTCGAGCGGCCACAATCAATCGGCAGAGCCAGCAGCAGCGAAGGCAGGGAGCAAGGTTTCGGCGCGAGAAAACGGAAGATAGAGATGGGCACGGAAGGGGCCACTCCGGAAAGAAGAACAACCAGGTCCTCCTCCTCCCTCTCCAAACCCTCACTCGATGCCCCAAAACCCCCTCTCTCTACTCGCCCATCCCTACCCAATGATCTCCTATTCTCCGACGAACCCCTCTCCATCGACACCCTCCTCTCGAATTTTCCCGGCAGAGGGGCACAAGTCCTCGAAATCTTGCGCCTGATCGGGCCCCCGAATTCCCCCATGCTCCCTCTCCTCTTACATGGCGGCGTTTCCACCGGCAAGACCAGCGTCATCCTCCAAATACTCCACCATATAAACCGCCCCTTTGTCTACACCAGCTGCTGCTCCTGCCATTCCCCCCGAATCCTCTTCGAGTCCGTTCTCAACCAGTTGTTCCTCCATAGAAAGAATCCCAGCAATGGATATTTGAGCGCTCGGCGCTGTGAGAGGGCCTCCGACTTCATCAACCTGCTTCGAGATGCGCTATCTCAGGTGACAGGATCTCCTAGAGGTAAAAAGAGTAAGTTGGATGGCAACGGGGAGATGATTTATTTGATTTTCGATAATGTGGAGCTTATTCGGTCGTGGAACAAGAGCTCGGATATTCTTGCTTTGCTGTTTAGACTGTTTGATATATTGAATATTCCTGAAGTGGGTTTGATTTATATCAGTAATGCAGCACCTGATGCTTATTACTCTATGGCGGGTTCTGTTGAGCCTGTAGGTGTGTACTTTCCTGATTATACTGTGGATGATCTTTTTAATATTTTTATGTTGAGAAGCCCAGCCAATCGGAAACTCTATTCCTCTTTTCTCAGGTGAATTGGATCAACCTTCATACTTCAGTAACCGAATTCTTTTTTTTTTTTTCCTCCACTTGTTTGTGTATTCGATAGAAATAAAATTAATGTTCTTGGTAATGTTTACTAAATGAACAGTGTCGTTTTGAAGCCCTTCTTTAGAGTTACGAGACGGATTGATGAGTTAGCGACTGCATTTGATCCTCTATTTCAGAAATATTGTGAGCCTTTAGCTGATTTGAATCTGGTTCCTGATGAGAGCATGAAGAGAAGGTTGTTTGTTCGTCTTCAGCCACACCTGTCAGCTTCATTAAATGAGACATTCAGAGTTCCTTCTGAGTGTTCTTTTGAAGCTAATAAGGAGGGAACTTGTAGTAAGAAGGGGAATATAAGGAAATTAAGTGGAAGGGAGACTTCTAATGAATTGGATTTTCATATGTCTGTATCTGCAAAATATCTTCTGATCTCTGCATTTCTTGCTTCAAGAAACCCTGCTACTCTTGATGCAGCCTTGTTCGACTCAACTGGAGGCTCTAATAATCGTAAGCAAAAGAAGAAGTATGGCCTCTTTGTTTTTTCTATATATTTTTTTAAAGCTTATGTGATTGTGCGATGGCTACTTGGTTCACTAGATCCTTGGATCACTGATGTTCTTCTTAATTTGTGTGTAGGAGCTCTCAGGCAATTATGGATCAGAAAGATGAAATGGCTGAAGAAATGCTTTTGAAGGGACCTGGGAGCTTCCCCTTGGAAAGGTTGTTAGCTATATTTCAATGCATCACATCAGTTGGTGAAGGTACACTGGAGGAAGAACAACTTGAAGATGGGATGGTGATTGAAAGTGGGAATGTTGGGCTGATGTCTGATGTTCTATTGCAGCTATCTACTCTCTGCAATGCTAATTTTATATGCAAAAGTGGAAGCTGCCCCTTGGAAGGCTCGACTAGATACCGTTCTACTGTTGATGAGGATATGGCTTTGAAGGTGAGCAATTCTTTTCTGTCTTCTGTCGGGATTTCCTTCAATCATTTTACTGACGTAGAGATTTATCATGTATTTTCTTGAAATTCAGTAGTTTTTGAATGGTTGATAGGTTGCAAGGAGCATAAACTTTCCCCTGTCAAAATATATGTATAGAAGGTAGTCTTGAATACTAGTGGTTCTTAGCAACAAGTGGCAACTTTGAGTGTTGTATTATATCCTGGAGAGTATATCGGATAACCTGATTAGGTAGAACTTGCATAGGTAAGTCTAGCATCACTATTTTCTTATTAATCTTCAATGTACCTTGGTATATCTCTTAGTGAAGTAGTAAGCTAAGTTTGATTTGAATATTAACTTTTGATTGCAGATAACCATGTCAACAGAGCTCTAGATATGCTGACTTCCAGTCTGTTTGAGATGGACAATGCTCACAAGGCAGGCTGAGATAGCAATGGGGAAAGTCTGAACCTGAAACAGCTGGGGGAATATGATATTTAATCCTGATATAGGTCTAAGGCCCAAAAGATACTCTATGACTAAACTTATAACAGTTGCATATTGCTGATTATGGCTGCTGCTGCCATCATAGTGGATGAAAGGAATAAAGAGATCTTTATTTTGTCGTGGTGGTGGTGGTGGTGGTGGTGGTGGTGTATTTTATCTTTGCAGATGTTTGTAGTTGCTCAGATAATTCAAAATAGCAATAGAAACCTAAGGTGGAGATTTCACTGGCCCACATTTATTTTTTAAATAATATAGGCGTGCAGTTATTTTCTTAATCAAAGCTCGATCGGATGTTTCTTTTTTTATTTTTTTTATTTTTTCTCAATTAACATCATCACTTCTCTGAGTCTATTGCTTTACTGGCTTATATACTTCAGCTTTAGTGAGCTTTCAGTTTACTTATAGAATTAATCTTCATTGTTCCTCATGCAATAAGATGTTACATAATGTTGGGTCAAGTTGGGTTCATGTGATTGTGTGGGTGGATATACATTTTTTCCTTTTTTGAAATATAACACTGGCATGTGTACTTACATGCATGAGTGTGTTGTTTATGTATGTTTAAATGAAAACTTGATATGATTTTTGTTAGAATTCCATTTATTGTAGAATTCCAGTCCATATTGTGTATCCAATCTTTATATTCTTCTTTTTCTTCTTATTCTTATTCTGCCTTGGCACTAGACAGGTGCATAGGCAGGTTCGGGATGTCTTTGTTGCAGCTCTAATTACCTAGGATGTCAGCAGAGCACCTACAATGTTGGAGTGCCAATATGTCTTAGCAAGCACATAAATTATCTAGCATGTTCTCTGTTTTATATTGAAATTTATTTCGAATTGTCAATGAAGTTGCTAGCATTAGTTTTTAAAAGGAAAGTTGCCCAGTATGCTACAGTAGACTCTAATACACATCAAGTGAGTTGGCATAGAAAGGATCTATTTTCTTCAGCTAGGATCTGGGAAGATTTTATGGCTTCTATCTTTAGTATGTTTTCTGCCAATGGAGTTTTTATTTGAACTGCATACTTTGTAATGCAAGATTCTAATAAATTACTCTTCTTTTAATACGCTAGTAATTGATGTGATCTCATTACTCAATGCCTGGACATAAACTTGTGTGGAACTGAAGTAACAACTCAGAAATTTAATTGTTTGAAGTTTTGATATTGACTAATGAACCACTTAATCTTGATCCGTTGGACGTTTCCTTTAGAATAGAGAAAGAAAAAAATGGTCTTTTAAATTACTTTTGTTGTTATGGATTTTGAAGCTATTGGAGGTAATGATGCCTGTCCAGCAGAAACTCAAGAGTGAAAAAAAAAAAAAATCATCTTTGATATGGCTGGGAAGAAATTTCCAATAAGCATTTTCATTTTCACTGGTCCAAATAATTCAGCTTGCATCTTCAATTTCTCCTTGTTCATGATGGAAAAAAAAAATATTGGGAACTTTGGAAGAGCTGAAACATGGTCATTGTTAATGTGGCGACAATGTGTCAAAAAAGTTGATATTCAAAAGTTTTGAACAGTTATATTGCAAATCTTGTGCGACGATCATGTAGGACTTTTGAAAATCATTACAATGCAAGAAAAAATGATTTTCTAAAGTATACAAGGAGTATGACATGTTAATTGGTTTTAATTAATTTTCTCAACCCAACCTATCTTAGTTAAGATTTGATCCCAAATCAGCAGGGATCAGCTAATGAATTCTTTTCCTATAGTCTGTTTGGTTTTGAGCCATATTTTCTGAAAGATAAGAACTAACAAATCTTTCCTTATTTCTTCATCTCATATCTTTTCCGATCTATCTCTTTTCTATCTGCATCAAATTATGAGAAATTCTTTGTGCACTGTCCGTGGTGTAGAAAATCTGACATAAAGTGTATCGCTTCATCCTATTGAATTATATAGCCATCATTTTTCAACACGCATTTAATGTTCGTAATTTTATTTTTTTATTTGAAATTTGAAATGACGAAAATATTTTTTTTTGAAAGATTATGACATCCTATGCTGATATTATGGCATTCTGTATTGAAATTATAACTTTAAGATATCATAATTTTTTCACAGGATGTTCTAAAGAGAAAAATGTATTTTGGTCATGAAAAAATTGACATCCTGTGTCCTAAAGAAGGAAGGGTATTTTCGTCATTGAAAAATTATCATGGTAAATTTTCAATGACGAAAATATCCTTCCTTCTTTAGGATATCCTGTGAAAAAATTATGACATCTTATGCAGAAAGTCATAATTTCAATATTGAATATTATAATACCAGCACAGAATGTCATAATTTTTTTCTAAAGAAAAGAGGCATTTTCGTCATTCAAAACAAATGAAAATGTAGAACTACGGATATTAAATGGACATTAAATGTACATTGAAAAGTAGTGATCATGTGATACAATAGGATGAAACGGTGCACTCCACATCAGATTTTCTACACCGCGGGCGGTGCACAAAGAATTTCGCATCAAATTATTCCTTCAAGCCGGTGTCAATGTGGTCAAGTTGGGTGAAATTGTATTAACTTCTAATATGGCTTATGTACTAATTTGCTTACAACAGGTGCAACAGTGTTGTCGATCTAAAAATTTAGAATGGCATTTGCTTCCTTTCAGGTTCATCGTGGAATGTACATTCGCAATAAAGCAATAACTAGTACACATCAAACATATGAGAAGACGCTGGTAGGCATTGATGATGTTTATTGTTTGGTTGTGATGCATGCTGTGGGTAATGTATTTGTTTGTTGTGGGTGATGTCCAGGCAGCTGGTCATTGACGATGTCTATGGGGGCCTTTTGTCCCTAGCTATTGCCACGTAGGTGTGCCCGAAGCTAGTCTCAATCCAGCATCCTTGGCCATTTAAATCATGGATGATGTCTTTAATTGTTGCACGGCCCTCCAAGGTGTGCCTACCCATTAAATAGAAAGGAAACTAATGGAAAAAGTTCTGGATAGTATTACGTCAATGCTTTGGAAGGTGCTGATGTGGTCAAGGATAGAGAGAAAATCAAACATCGGGACACCATGATGGGCCTATAAAAGAAGTCTAGACTTGCTAGGAGGTGTTAGGTGGGAGATCCTCCGATGCTCAAGTTAGCCGAAGCTTCAGCACAGTAGATGAGAGAGAGAATATGGCAGCTTCGCATAGTGTTAAGTGTGCGAATCTTAAGGATCCCCTTCTTATCCCTTTTAAGTAGAGGTGGAGTTGCCGATTATCATACCTGAACCTGGTAGGCCCTTAGACTAGGTCATGAACTGTCGGGCCATTGGGATAGAGAATCTATGTATCAGAGATTATTAGTCATGGGAGGTGGCGATGCTCAGACATTCTGTTAGAAAATTTTTGGTGGTGGTCCATGTGGCTGATCAGGTCAGCGGACTAGGATTGGCTTATAGCTGAAGTGTTGGCCTGGACGTATCCTTACCCTTATCGACATCGACCATAGAAAGTTATCCTATATGGTCGGTGTTACGGTAGTTATCGTGAATACCTCAGATCAGCGTGACAACCATGGGATACCTTAGGTCTTCAAGCATTACCAGGACCGCTGACTTAAGAGTAGAACCATATGCAGAGCAGAGCTGCTTGCGTTTGCTCTATCGCATGGTCTGTCCGGCGCATTAGCTATTTTTGTTGCCTCAGCAGGACTAATGCCTTGGCACGTGGGTTGCCTTTGTTACGATAACCGACTCACTTTTTGATGTGTGCAACAGCTGTCCATCTTGAATGGATAGACTTGTGCGTAACCAACTCTTTTAATTTCGTGGGAGCGATTGAGGGCTAGAATATCTCATATGCAATGGCATGTTCAACGATACTACAATCTCGAGATCGTACAATTTCACAGCTGTTTGACCAGTTGTTCGACATCCTTTTATATAAGAAACCAAAGTCCTGAGGATCAAGATAAGCCAATCAATCCTTTTCAGAGAACTCGTTGTTGCTCTTGTTGTTTTCTGAGTCTGACTTGAGCATCGAAGGATCCTCATCGGAGTGAAAACCTCTGGTTTGGATTTATTTTGCAGATCACTCCAGCGCCAGCATCCCTACACGAGGCTCAGTCTTCTTCTCTCCAACCTCGATCGAATCGAGCAGCAATAGATAGAGGGAGGGCATAATCTTCAGTATGTCTCCAAAACGAACATCATCTCGGCTCTCCAATGCTGCCGTCTCTCATTGGGTGGAGAGCCAAGCCAACAACCGGGGGCAGCAACTGATGATTCAGAGTCCTCTGGCCACCCAGTCAGTACTGATCATGGCGGATCAATTTAGCCTGCTCTTTCAGTAGATCCAAAACTTGATGGCCACCGTTTAGACTATCCAGACCATTGTGGCATCTCTCCCAACGGCACCGCAGCCTGCTCAGGCTGCTCCTACACCTCCTTTAACGATGCAACTAATGGCCTTCTTGGTGGAACATCGGCACCTCCAGCGGTGGTGCCCCCACCGAATCTAGTTCCACCCTTGGCTCCTCAGTCACCACCACAGCCAGAGCCGTATGTGCCTTCTTAGAGCCCGGAGAAGATACATTCTTCAGAGCCATTCTAGGGCTCAGCAGTCGACCAGACGGAGATCTTCTAGTCCGCGATCGAGGCATGATTCAACCCCCGATCGTCATTCTCTGCAGTATTTTGAGGCCTACACCGTCCAAGATCTCGATATCGAATGGCGGTTCCAGGCTCTTGGCAAATAGATGGAAAAGAAAATTAAAAATGTACTCAACAATAACCACTCCTCGGCTCAACCCTATGAGGGGTTTAATAGTGAGCCGTGCTTCATCTCAAAGATAGTGTAGGAGCCACTCCCTCGATACTTCAAGCTATCTCAGCTAGAGGTCTATGATGGGACCGCCGATCTCGTCGATCATTTAGAAACCTTCAAGGTAGCTATGCTCCTTCAGGGAGCATCTGATGCAATTCTCTGTTGAGCGTTCTCTCTGATTCTCAAAGAGACGGTTTGACAGTGGTACTCAAGTTTGAAGCAGGCATCCATCTACTCCTTCGAGGATCTATGTTGGTCGTTCATCAGCCACTTTGTTAGCAACCAGCGGTAGTAGAAATGATTCGACTATCTCCACACCATCAGACAGAAGGAGGGCGAGTCGATCCATGTATTCGTCATCCGCTTTAACACGATGACTCTGGAGGTCCGTGATCTGGATCAGTCGACCGCGATGGCCGCGATGATGGGCAGCCTATTGAAGAATGACTTGAAGAAGTCATTGACCAAGATTTATCTCCAAAATTTTTTGGACATGTTTGCCCATATGGAGAAGTGTTAGATATATGTCCTAGAAGCCAATATGGCTGACACATTGTAATAAATCTAGGACATAATTTTATACTTAATACATTGATATGATCAATAAAAGGGTAAGTTTATATTTCATTCAAGTATGATATATCCTTGAATCATCCATGAAATTAGCTTTCAATACATATTTTCAAAGAGTTAAGAATTAGAGACATATATTTAATTTCTAAATACTCCTGATCATAGGGTCATCATGAGGATGGTGATCGATCCGGATAGACTGACGCACAGATCTCTTTCTTCAGGATAGATAGGTCTCTAGTCTACAGTATAGAGATACTGGACAACGAGTGTGAGTAATTGTTAGAGAATAACTAGTACTGAGCGTGATCATACGAGAGATCACTTGAATTTCTATTCAATCGTCAGTGATTGTCTCGATGCTGTAGTTGTGTGACTGGTCCTTTGATCTGAGATGGCACTACTGCTCGCAGTGAGGCTGCTGGAATTTGATTGACATATATACATGGGTCTTAATGAGTCTTTGTAGTAAATGTTAGCGATAGTTGGTTCACTATAAGAGTAGGATGCACATCAAGATAGGATCTATCGACCTTGATAGAGAAGAGTAGTCTTATGAGATTTGAAAGACTAAGTTTGAGAGTCTGTGGCCACAGCAGTGTGATTGATAGAAAAGAGTTTCTATAGAAGTCATAATTAGATTTGAACTGATCGAATCTGTTATATGACTGATGTTAAAGTTTGACAATTTATCTATGACCTGCCATCTAGTCGAAACTTACGATAGAGGGACTGAATCATACGTTAACTATATCTAGAGATTCATTTTGGTTCTATTGGGTTGCCACTACATACTACTAGGTGTCACTGATGGATTGTGAGAGCTCACTAGGGTTGTTCTGGATCGACAATCCTTGATGAGTTAAAATGAAATTATTCTGACCCATTGAAAAGAGTTTCAATGATACTTTGATAGAGATCAGTGTATATTTCACTACCAGATAAAATTGAACCTATAGGGTCACACAATAAAGAGATTAGATCTGAAATTAGCAATTGGACTTATAAAGTATCAATTGGGTTTAGAAAAATCCGATTGGATTCAAGGTAACCTTGCTAGCACATGGTTAGACCCAATTTTCTCTTTATGTTTGGATTTTTTATTTGATAAGATAATTCAAACTTAAATACCTACTAATAATCTAAATGAATTAGATTCATTGGACTCCAATCGTTGGGTGTCTAAGGGTTTGGATCATATGAATTAAGGGTGCAACTCTCTAATTAATTTTCTTGATAGTTATTCTTGGGCACCACCTTGATTTAATCAAGTTGGGCGTGTCCCATGATTAGAGGGCCTATGGATCTCATATGGGGCATTCCTTGGGTGTATTTTGGGGTGTGTTAATGTAGGTATAAGGACTCCAATTGTTGGCGCCTAATAGGTTTCCTAAGAAAACTCAAATAACTTAAGTTATTAGAAAAACTAATGTAAGTAGGACTTGTATTATGTAATTAAATAGGATTCAATCTTTTTGCCTATTTAAAAAGACCTCCCTTAAGGTCCTTAGGCAATCAAATCCAGTACCCCACACCTCTCTTAGAACCTCTCACGCCCTCTCTTCCTCTCCCTTTCTTTTCTCCCCTTGGACGTCCACACGTCCTAGCACTTGGGGTGTCCCTTCTTCATCATGCCCAAGGGCTGTTGGATGTCCACTTGTTTCTGGTTCTTGGTGCTTGGCAGTAGTGCAAGCAAGGGTAGAAAGGTAAGAGAAGAAGAGAAAAAGAAGATCAAGAAAAGAGATCAAGAGTGGATCGCGTTCCGGCTTCATTCAGATTCAGCAGGGTGAATTTTCTTAGAGAAGAAAATTCAACTTGAAGAGGGTTGTTCCAGACTGATTTCGAGTGGACACCTGTAGAGATCGAATACTTGTATGACTAGAAAAAAATTTTTTCTCTTTCAGATCTAGATTTGAAGAAAGAAATTGTGATATAGGTGTGTGATTTGATCATAAACTAAATTTCAACGTATATCAATTTCAGCACAAGAACTAGTTTCTTGTGATTTTATATTTTTATGCATGCATGATTCAGATTAAAAATATTTTAATCTTATATTCTACTGTAGTATTTAAAAAATAAAAATTTAAAATACATATGCATGTTCCAAACATCAAATTTCAATAGTGGTATCAGAGCCATGGGTTTCATATGCTGAAAATTAACATACATGTTTTGAAAGAAGTTTCAAAATCTGATTTTTCTTTGATACATAAGATATATAGATGAATCTTTGAATTTAAAATTTAATTTTAAATTTAATTTTAGAATATATAATTGATATATAAAAGCATGCATAGATCTGAATTTTGATTTAGAACGGTTTCTAGTTCATGTTCACATGATATGTAGATGCATGCATAAACCTAAAATTTTGTATGACCTGATTCATAATTCATGTATAAGATATATGATTGCATGTTTAGATCATAAAATTACTTTTAATATAATTCATGATTAGTATATGAGATATATGATATCATATTGTTGATCTGAATTTTATTTAGATCTGAATTTTACATGCATATATGAGATATATGTTTATATTTTAAATTTAAAAATTATTTTTATGATTTAAAAATTATTTTTATGCAAAAAATTTAGCTCTAAAATTAGATTTTGAAATCTAAAATTTATATTTATGCATGAGGGTTTTGATTCTGAAAAAATCAAAAATTAGGTCATGTACTTGGATTGCATCTAAGATTTTTGATTTGATTCATATGGGTCTAATTTGATTAAGTAATTGATCAAATTGAGTTAAGTGTTGATTAGGATTAGATCAATTAAGTTAAATGATCATACAATTATTGTTGATCGAATCGATTGAGTTTCGTATGTAGAATCGATTAACTTAAGGACCTAATTTGACTCGATGTTTTGAGCCTGATTCACTTGAGCTAACCTGTTTAGACTAATTGACCTATTGGTTTTTAATGTAAGTAATTGAGATATGGTTATTTAATTAGTTTCGTTCGCTTATCTGGCCAATTTATTGGTGTCCAATCTTCACTTACCTGATCAATTTGAAAAATTGGGTCTTGAATAAGGTTGCTTAGTGGTTTGATTTGGTCCATGCCAATTAGATCGATCATATGATGATTAATTAGATGAGACCTAAACCTAAATCTCTCCACAAATATTAAGTCCATAGGTCTTTCACCATTGTAGATGTGCGGACGTGCTACCAGCATTGATTGTTCTCGACTGGTCATAGTGGTTCAGTTGCATCGGAAACACGCAACCACTCTATTAGCAAAGAGTTACTCCAAGATAAGGATAGGGTTGAGCCCAATAACTGTTAGGTGAGGAGCCCAATGACGGTCTTGTACCTACTTATGAATAGTGGGTCGGGCTTAACTAAGGAGTATGGGCCATAACTGTTAGGTGAGCCCACATGACTTAGAGACCAAGTCACTTTAACATACTTAGAGAAGTATTTGGGTAAAAAGTTACCTATACATCGGTGTACATGTTACCAATAACTGTTAGGTAAGATGCATGGCATCGGTGGGACCGCAGCATCCACTAGAAATCTTTTATTGTGTTAGGATTTTCATTTCCACTCAAAGCGTGGAAGGATTGAAAAAATTAATGGGAGTCATTGTTTGCATCTTAAAATCTCTAGAAGCAAATATAATATTAAGTATAAAAGTCTAATTTGAATCTTTACTCTTGTAGTTAAATAATATCAGCCTCAAACCCTTTAGTCCGCATCCTTGAAACTAATCATTTGATTGGTACAAATTACAAAAACTGACTCAGAAACCTCAGGATTATCCTGACCTCAGAAAAACTAGGTCATGTACTCAATCAGAAATCTATAGTGCTACTAAACCATCCTACTATTGAGCAAAGGGCTGCTTATGAAAAGTGGATGGATGAAGACAGTTGGGTCAAGTGCTATATACTGGCTTCTATGTCAAATGAGTTACAAAGCCAGCATAAGCATATGCCTACTACTAGGACTATGATCACTCACCTGCAAGAGTTATATGGTGAGTGGAGCCATACAGCATGCTTCGAGGTATCCAAAAGACTTCAATCTGAAGATACGTGAAGGACAGTCTATCTATAAGCACTGTATGACAGTGATCAAGGATATTGAGGAGCTTGGAAAGCTCAGAGTTGATATACAAAGAAATTGTAGATGAATTTGATCCTTCAATCCCTTACAAGTTTATATAGTCAATTTATTGTAAATTTTCATATAAACAAACTCGATTGCACTATTCCCAAACTGCTCAACATGTTGGTCACTACGGAAGGAACCTTGAAGAATTCAAAGGGCACTATTCTCGCTGTGGAGTGAATTTCTTCTAAGAGAAAGTCTACTGAGAAGAAGAAGGTTAAATCTGCTAAGAAGCAGAAGAAGAAGAACAAGCCAAAGAAGGAAGTTCTTAGGAAGGCCGAAGTAAAACAAAAGTGTTTCTACTATAATGCTGAAGGCCACTGGAGGAGAAACTGTCCACTCTACTTGGAAAGCCTAAAGATCAAAAAAAGTGACAAACCTTCCGAAGGTATGCTCATAATTGAATCTAACCTTACGATTTCTACTTCTAGTTGGGTATTAAACTAGTTTGAGTGCTCATATATGTACCTCAATGCAGGGTTTAATAGAAAGTAGGAGGTTGAGGGAAGGTGATATGATCTTTTGGATCGACAATGGAGCAAAAATTATTGCAGAAGCCATTAGCACTTATCCTCTTCGATTACTATCTGATTTTAGATTAGATTTGAAGGACTATTATTATATTCCTATAGCTAGCTAGAATTTAATTTTTGTGTCTGTGTTAACACAGAAAAGTTTTGAAATTAATTTTAATAAAAATTTTTATTCTATTTTATTTATAAAATAAATTGATTGCATGAGGTCTTTTAATTGACAATCTTTATCACTTGTATTTGATGCGAGTGTGAATTTAAACGAGTAAATAGTGAGTGTCATAGGCCAAAAGAGATATAGAGATGAAATTAATCAGAAGTACTTATGGCGCCATAGACTAGGCCATATTGGAGAGGACAAGATAAACAGACTGGAGAAGATTGAGATCCTTGGCTCTCTTAATCCAGAGTTGTATCCAGCTTGTGAATCTTGCCTTCGAGAAAAAATGGTTAAGTTACCTTTTGTAGGACATGGAAAAAGGGCCACTGAGTTACTTTCCCTGGTACACACCTATGTGTATGGGTCATTTGATGTGCAGGTTAGGGGTGGTTATGCCTACTTTATTATCTTTATCGATGATCTGTCTAGGTATGGGTATGTGTATCTGATGAAACACAAGTCTGAAGCTTTTAAAAAGTTTAAAGAATTCAGACATGAAGTAGAAAAATAAACAAAAAAATTCATTAAGGTTCTTCGATCTGATCGAGGAAGGAAATATCTTAATAAAATTTTTTTTGAGTATCTTAAAGACAATGGCATAGTCTCTCAATAGACTCCTTCTGAAATACCTTAGCTCAACGAAATATCTGAAAGAAGAAATAAGATCCTATTGGATATGGTCAGGTCCATGATGAGCTTTACTAATCTATCTTTATATCTTTGGGGACATGCCTTATTAACTGCAATTCACCTGTTGAATAGGATTCCATCAAAATCGATTCCTACGACACCATATGAGATATAGTTCGGTAAGAAGTCAAGTCTAGGTTATCTTAAGACTTGGAGATGTCTAGTCTATGTCAAGAAATAGATGGCTGATAAACTAGCAGATAGATCTGTAATAGCTCATTTTATAGGGTATCCTAAAGAATCAATGAGATACTACTTCTACTTTTCACAAGACCATAATGTGATTGTGAGTTGGAACATCATATTTCTAAAAAAATAGTTTATCCAGGATGGTGGTAGTGAGAGGATAGTTGAGCTCGAAGAGAAGGTCTCTGAATAGCAAAGAGTTATAGATCCTCAGGAACCCGTTATCCATGAGCCAGTAGTTGACGTTCCTCTATTATCTTATAGATCTAGCAGGATCTTCCGACCTTCTGAAAGGTACATAGGTATGCTTACGGAGGAAGTAAAAAAAATATTTCTTATGGGAGATAAGGGTCATAGTGATTATCCTAATACCTTTGATGAGGTGATGTTTGATATTGATTTTGAGAAATGATTAAATACGATGAAATCAGAAATTGACTCGATGCACTTAAATCAAGTATGGATCTTAGTAGATCCATTTGAGGGTATTGTACCCATTAGGTGTAAATGGATCTACAAAAAAAAAATAGGTGCCGATAGTAAGGTAGAGACCTATAAAGCTAGACTTGTGACTAAAGGTTATAGTCAGTGCGAGGGATTAACTATCAAAATTTTTTTTTATCTATAGCCATGTTGAAATCCATCCGCACTTTACTTGTTGCAGCTTACTATAATTATAAAATCTTGTAGATGGATATGAAAATTACTTTTTTGAATAGATATCTTAAGAAAGATATCTATATAGAGCAGCCTATGGGTTTCACGTCTGGTGATGGTGATCATAGAGTCTGCACACTGTAAAGATCCATACATGGATTAAAGCAAGCTCTTTGGATAGATGGGTCTCTAGTCTATAGTGTAGAGACACTGGATGATAAGTGTGGATAATTGTTAGAGAATAACTAGTACTGAACGTAACCATACGAGAGATCACTTGGATTTTTATTCAATTATCAGTGATTGTCTCGATGCTATAGTTGTGTGACTGATCCTTTGATCTGAGATGGCACTACTGCTCGCAGTGAGCTATTGGAGTTTGATTGACACATTAACATAGGTCTCAATGAGCTTTTATAGTGGATGTTGGTGATAGTTGGTCTACTGTAGGAGTAGGGTGCGCTCAAGATGGAATCTATCGACCTTGATAGAGAGGAGTAGTCCTATGAAATTTGAGAGGTTAAGTTTGAGAGTCTGTGGCCACAATAGTATGATTGATGGAAAAAAGTTTTCATAGAAGTCATAATTGAACTTGAGCTGATCGAATCTATCATATGACTGATGTTGAGGTTTGATGATTTATCCATGACCTGCCATCTAGTCGGGACTCACGATAGAGGGACTGAATCATACGTTAACTACACCTAGAGGTTCATTTCAATTTTACTGGATTGCCTGCTACATATTGCTAGGTGTCATTGGTAGATTGTGAGAGCTCACTAGAGTTGTTCTGGATCGACAATCCTTGATGAGTTAGAGTGAAATTATTTCGATCCATTGAAAAGAGTTTCAATGATACTTTGATAGAGATCATTGTATATCTCACTATAAGATAGAATTGAACTTATGGAGTCACACAACAAAGGAATTAGGCCTGAAATTAGCAATTGAACTTATAAAGTGTTAATTGGGTTTAGAGAAATTCGATTGGGTTCAAGGTAACCTTGCTAGCATATGGTTGGACCCAATTTTTTCTTTACGTTTGAATTTTTTATTTGATAAGATAATTCAAACTTAAATATCTATTAATAATCTAAATAAATTAAATTTATTAGACTCCAATTAATGGGTGTCTAAGGTCTTAGATCATATAAATTAAGGGTGCAAGTTTCTAAATAATTTTCTTGATAGTTATTCTTGGGCACCACCTTGATTTGATCAAGTTTGGCGTGTCTCATGATTAGAAGGCCTATGGATCTCATATGGGGCATCCCTTGGATGTATTTTAGGGTGTGTTAATATGGGTGCAAGGGCTCCAATTGTTGGCACCTAATAGGTTTTCTAAGGGAACTAAAATAACTCAAGTTATTAGGAAACCTAATGCAAGTAGGACTTGTATTATGTGATGGAATAGGATTCAATCCTTTTACCTATTTAAAGGAACCTCTCCTAAGGTCCTTAGGCAATCAAATCCAGCACCCCATGCCTTTCTTAGAACCCCCCATGCCCTCTCTTCCTCTCTCTTTCTCTTCTCCCCTTGGACGCCCATACGTCCTAGCACTTGGGGCATCCCTTCTTCATCATGCCCAAGGGCTGTTGGGCATCCACTGGTGCTTGGCAGCAGTGCAATCATGGGTAGAAAGGTAAGAGAAGAAGAAAAGAAGAAGATATTGATAGAGATCAAAAGTTTATCGCGATCCAGGCTTCATTCAGATTCAACAGGCTGAATTTTTTTGGAGAAAAAAATTCAACTTGAAGAGGGCTGTTCCAGACTGATCCTGAGTGGACACCCGTAGAGGCTGGATACTTGTGCGGCTAGAAAAAAATATTTTTTCTTTTAGATCCAGATTTGAAGAAAAGATTGCGATACAGGTATATGATTTGATCACAAACTAAATTTTAGCATATGTCAATTTCAGCACATGACTAGTTTCTTGTGGTTTTATATTTTTATGCATGCATGATTCAGATTAAAAATATTTTAATCTTATATTCTATTACGGTATTTAAAAAATAAAATTTGAAACACACATGAATGCCCCAAACATCAAATTCCAACAAGAAGTATGCCTGCATAGAAGAGGCCTTTGCAGAGGAGTCCCTTGTCAGTTCTGTTGTGGTGGGACAAAATAAAGAGCGCTCTCCAAGATGAGAGGAGAAAAATCACCACACTCCCGATCTCCATTCTAGAGGTGGAGGAACAGGGGCCAAAACCATCGATCTCAAAGTCCTCAAAGAAGGGATCGGTGACCCTCACCCCCTGGGTGTTATAATAATTACACGTCCTTAACTATTTTCAGGAGGGAGGTGTTGATGGAAATCTAGGCCGAGCTGCCCCTAGCCTCCATAGATATAGACGAAGTTAGAGCACCGTGGTGACCCAAATAAGTATTGCTTTTATCATCATGATCACGGTCATGATATTGAAGACTGTCTTTAGCTCCGTGATGAGATTGAAAGGCTTATCAGGTAAGGGAGACTGAATCATTTCATTCGAGAGAGAGTGCCTCTATGGCAACCTCCTTCGGGACCTCAATGGCCATCTCCTTTGCCTTAACAGTCATTTTTTTTGCCTCAGCCACAGCCAGCACCAATGCAGTCGGCAAGACAGGAAGCAGGGGGACCAGTGGTAGTAGAAGACTGACCCATCCGAGATGAAATCCATATGATATCTGGGGGGCCATCTGGGTCGGTGGAGCCTCCAAAGGCGAAGAGGCCAAGACTTGAACATGAGGGTGAGGCTGCCATTATCTTCACCGAGTGGGATGCTGAAGCTATACTTTTCCACATAATGATACGATGATTGTAACAACAAATATTGTTGATTTTAATGTACACTGTATCTTTATTGATAATAAAAACTCCATCAATATTTTATATTTTTTTATCTTTACCCAAATAGGGTTTACACCAAGTCAACTAAATAGATTTGCTACCCCGGTTCAGGGTTTCTCTGGAGATTTCATAATCTTGAAGTGAATGATTAGGCTACCCATCACAGTGGGTACGACATCAAAATGGACGATGATCCAAGTCGACTTTTTGATGGTCAAGCTCCCTTCAGTTTACAATGCAATTCTTGACTGTCCGAGCTTATGGACTTTAAAGGTCATGGTGTCGAGTTTCCATTTGATGGTGAAGTTTTCAATCCCAAATGGAATAGGGCAAATCAATGCCTGGTTGCCCCTAAGGTGATGTCCCACCATCTGAAGGTGGATCCAACCTGCCATCCGGTTAAACAGAAGAAGCAGAGCTTTGCCCCAAAGCATCAGAAGACTATATTTAAGGAAATGAATAAACTACTCAAAGCTAACTTCATCAGAGAAGTAATATACTCGAATTGACTAGCAAATGTTATTCTGATCAAAAAGACAAACGAAAAGTAGCACATGTGCATCGACTTCATTAACCTAAATAAGATTTGCTCAAAGGATAGCTATCCATTACCTTGGATAGACTAGATAGTAGATGTTACTTCTGGACATGAGCTCCTCAACTTCATGGATGTCTTTTTTGGCTATAATCAGATCCCGATGATGTCTGAAGATGAGGAAAAAATAGCCTTTATTACTAACTGTGAGCTTTATTATTCAAGGATGATGCTTTTTGGCTCGAAAAATGTAAGGGCTATCTATCAGCGACTGGTGGATAAGATTTTTAAAGATCAACTCGATCGTAATATGGAGACATACATAGATGATATGCCGGTCAAGAGCCGTACAATCCCAAATCATGTTGCAGACCTCCAAGAGACCTTCGGCACCCTCAGTCGATTTCAGATGAGGCTGAATCCAGTGAAGTGTGCCTTCGAAGTTACCATCAAAAAATTTTTGAGATTCATGATCTCACAAAGAGGCATCGAGGTGAATCGCAAGAAGATCAAGGTAATTATTAAGATGACTCCATCAAAAATAGTGGGAGAGGTGCAGCATCTCATTGGCAGGATTGTTTTGCTCAACTATTTTGTCTCCAGATCGATCGAGAGGTGTCTCTCATTTTTTCATACCCTCAGGCAGTGAAAAGACTTTCGATGGACTATTAAATGCCAAAAGGCATTTGAGAAGTTAAAGTAATATCTCAGTTCTCCACCACTACTCACAAAGCCTCAGCCTAGTGAGGAGTTGCTTCTATACCTCGCTATCTCTCTAGTGACGATCAGTGCAGTTCTCATTCGAGAAGAAGGACAAATTCAAAGATTGATATACTATATCAGTAAAGTCCTTCACGATGCAGAGACCAGATACTCTAAGCTTGAGAAACTAATTTTTATACTGGTTGTCACGGTGAGAAAGCTATGGTCTTATTTTCAAACTCATATAGTGGTGCTGCTCACAGATCAACCAATCAAGGCCATTCTCCACGATCTGGATACCTCAGGACGAATTGTAAAGTGGGCGCTGCAACTTGCTGAGCTGGACATGCAATATCCTTCAAGGCCTGCTATCAAGGCCCAAGTGCTGACGAACTTCATCCTAGACTGTACCATCTCGAATGGGCAGAGCTCACAAGATGGAGAAGGCATAGAAGCTGGGGGGTGCTCAGACAAGGATCTTACTCTGAGGAGTTATGGATGTTGCATGTTGACGGCTCATTGAATGCTTCTAGATCTGGGGCTGGGCTGATCTTGACCGCTCTTGAAGGCAATGTCGTGGGATACGCACTATATTTTGAATTTTCAGCCCTCAATAATAGGGTAGAATATGAAGCTTTGCTTGTCGGTCTCAAGATGGAGAGAAAAGCTGGAGCCCAGCACCAGAAGATCTTTAGTGACTCTCAACTGGTAGTGGGACATATAAAGGATGGATATGAGGCACAGAAGAAGAATATGAAGAAGTATTTTCAGAAGATAAAAGATTTAACCTCAGCCTTTCTGAGCTTTGACATTCAACAGGTCCTCAGAGCAGACAACGCTAGGGTAGATGTGCTATCAAAGCTAGCAGCCTTGTTGCCTGCTGATTTGGAGAACGAAACCTACTTCGAGGTACTCAAAGCCTCGATCCTTGAGAAACCTCTCATTGTCTAGTAAGTTGATGATGAACCATGCTGGATTGATCCCCTGCTTAAGTATCTTAGGTCAGGCGAGCTATCCACTGATCGCAAGGAGGCTCGAAAGATAAGAAAATAGGCTTCCTGCTATGTCTTATATGATAACAAGCTATACAAGCGGTCATTCTTCCTACCTCTCCTGAAATGTCTATGTCCATCTGAGGTAGATTATATGCTATGGGAGATCCATGAAGAAATTTGCAGCAGCCACTTGGGGGGTAGGTCCCTCTCTTACAAGATCCTTTAGCAAGGCTACTACTGGCCCACTATGCAGTAGGATACAGGTGCCTTCGTCAGAAAATGCGATCGATACCAAAGAGTCTCCAATATTCAACATCAACTGGAAGCACTCCTAACTCCCATCAATGTCCCATGGCCATTTGCTTAGTGGGGGATGGATATCCTTGGTCCTTTCCCTCTCGCATTCGGTCAATGCAAGTTCCTACTGACGGTCATTGACTATTTCACAAAGTGGATCGAGGTCGAGCCCCTGGCTCGTATATCCGAGGTAAAAGTGAAAGATTTTATTTAGAAATCAATCATCTACCGTTATGGTCTTCTCCAAATACTGATCACAGATAATGACAGATGGTTTAGTGGTGTCTAACTTCTAAATTCTGTAGAGAATATGGAATAGAGTACCACTTTATCTCAGTTGGCCACTTGCAGGCGAATAGAGAGGTGGAGGTGACTAACAGAACTCTCCTGCAAGGTTTGAAGGCCAGAATTGATCGAACTGAGGGGTCATGGGTAGATGAGCTTCATTATGTGCTGTGGACCTATCAAACCACTCAAAAGCTCCCAATGGGTGAAACTCCTTTCAACCTCACATTTGGGATTGAAGTAGTTATCCTTATGGAATTTGGGCTCCCTTCCCTCAGAATTGAGGAATATAATAAAGATACCAACTCTGTATGGCTCCGAGCCAACCTCAATCTGATTGAAGAAAGCAAGAAGCATGCCGCTATCAGAATGGCTGCTTACCATCAAAGGGTGGCCAGGTACTATAATGCTCGGGTCAAAACCAAGGAATTCTGAGTTGGTGATTTGGTATTGCATTGAGCCAAAGTTTTACAGCCCACTGAGTAGGAAAAGCTATCGCCCAATTGGAAAGATCCTTATCAGGTGAATGAGATAGTATGTTCGGAGATCTATTGGATTAAGCAACTCGACGGGACTCTACTCCCTAGACCATGAAACTCGGCCAACTTACGTATATATCATTGGTGATGTTGTAATATTATGTCATCATATATCAATATAAATGCTCAGATTCCCTAATCCCTACTTGCCTAAGTATCATGAATGACCTAAACTTCTTTTGCTGTAAAGAATTTCTTTGACCGACACTATGTCCAACAAATGAGGGCTAACCATAGGGACCCTCGATGATCGACGACCAGTCCTTGATGACTTGGAGGCGGGGCTAACTTACAAAACCCCATCAGAGCCCAAGTCATGCGAGAAGTTGAAGGTGACCCCAAAAGACCTCCGGAGGGCTAACTTATAAGACCCTCAGTCCATGATCATGAGAAGTGCACACGTTGCCTACGGGCACAAGCTGCCTCTCGCGTGAAGATAAAAAGTGCACACGTTACTTACGGGCACATGCTATCTCTTGCATGAAGATGAAAAGTATATATACTACTTACGGGCATATGCTGTTTCTCACGTGAAGACAAGAAGTGCATACACTACCTACGGACACATGCTGTCTCTCGTATGAAGATGACTCTGCCTACGGATACACGCTGTCTCTCGTATGAAGATGAAAAATTCACACGCTGCCTACAAGCACATGCTGCCTCTCGAGTGAAGATGAGAAGTAGACACGCTGCCTCTCGTGTGAAGATGTGAAGTGCACATGTTGCTTACGGACACATGCTATCTCTCATGTGAAGACAAGAAGTACACACACTGCATACAGACATGTGCTGCCTCTCACATAAAAATAAGGAGTGCACACACTGCTCCGCTCACAAGACGAGCCAAGCACATGCTGCCTCTTCCCCACAAGGTAGAGCCAAGCCACCGCCCGCTGGGCAGAGCCAAGTTACTATTTGCGGAGTGGAGCCAAGATGTCGCTTACCGAGTAGAACTAGTGGCCCTCTGGCTGGAACCACCTTCAACAAAGTTCACTCGAAGTGATTTTATCTTGAATCAAAATGAGTTCGTTTAAATTTCTAAGGTATGTTTGCATGTTAGGTTAAAATACGCAAGCTTACAAAAGATAATCTTTTATTCATTCATTTTGACATTTACAAGAAGAATGATGGCATCCTCAGCACCACCTTACAAAAAAAAATGTTTACAAGAAGAAGGATAGCATCCTCAGTACCATATTATAAAAAAAGAGAGGGATAAAGTATTGCAAAATAGAAGAAAGCGATGAAGACAATGTCGGTCCAGAAGTAGATCTCCACCGATCAGCAGACCCTGTTCGAAGCTCTCATCATCGTAGATGATGGCAACAATCAGATAGTGGATGCTCTTCTCAATCTCCAGCTCAAGGAACAAGAAGATCAGTCCTCGTTCGACAAGGAAGCCTCCTCATCGCTATTTTCGGACTGGAAAAATTGGAACTCTAAATACGATATCATCCATAGCAGGCAGGCCTTGCAGTTCTCAAAACCATCAATAAACCCACCGACGGTTATATCGATGGCCTCCCTCCTAAACTCTACAGAGTCCCGATACTCCTGAATATAGCGGGCCCGAACATTAGAAGGAATCTGCTCGAACTGGGGGGTGTGATGACCCCTGAGCCTTGGTGGAGACCATAAGGTGGAAGATGCCCAACGAGAGTAAGATGGACTAGCACCCTTGGCTCCTGCTCTTCTCTGGGCCTCTCTTATAAAGGCTTATCTCTTCTTCACCTTGGCCTTCACCATCGGCAAAGGAGGATGCAAAGGGGGACTCGAGGGTGATGCCATCATGACAGAAGGGAGAAATTTTTATGGAGGAGGGAGATGAGAGATTGGGTTTCTCCACCTATTGCCCCCTATTTGTAGGTGCCACCATCCACATCAATCGCTAATTGATGGTCGAAAAGGGTGTAGCCATCCATCATATAATTAATTGCATGCCTTCTCACTACCAAAAATAAATTCAAGCGATGCTTCATAAACTGAAGCATAGCTACGTGGCGTGCTCTTACAGGACTTACGCTCTCCCTCAAGCATTGTCCTATTGGAAGAGTCAGTGGCTGTCTTTCCCTATGACTGACCACATTAATGCAGAATGAAAATAGAATGAAAGTACCACTAAATATTCATCTAAGATCAGTGTGCTCAAATAATTGCTCTAGATTAGCAGGCATGGGAAGTTACCTCAGATCGGTAGGCACTGCAAGTAAAGATAAGGTATGAAAGAAAATAAATTTTATTCATTTCTTCAAAAGCTTTACAATAACCCCGAGAGATCCAAGGTACAAAGAAAAAAGAAAACAAGAGCCTATGAGGCAACATTCGAAGCTGAGGCATCGGTCACAAAATCATCTACTGCAATAGGGTCCCAGACCTCATCTAAGAAGTCCAGATCTAGTTCTGATTACTTGGTGGTGACCTTGTCCCAGATTGACTGCTTCCCAGCATCATAGGTATTAGCAGAAAATTCAGCTTTCTTGTCCTCATACTCCATTGATGCCCAGAAGTCTGCAATGGCCTTGGAAGTGGCCTCCACTGCCTTCTTTTCGACTGCCCCTAGCTGAGCTTCAAACTCTTTTATTAGTCCTTCAGTCAAGAGTTCTCTTCGACTACAGTCGCACTCCTCTCAAGTTGAATCTCAAGCCTCTCTATTCTCCTTAACAATCAGGAGTTCTCCTTGATGGCCCATCTCAACGCCGCCTCAGCATCTTTAGCTCTTCTTCCAACGACGTCGGCTCTTAGGAAGGCCTCTCCAGCCTCTTTTACCGCCTTATCCTTGGCATCTCCAAGCATCTCAACTACGAGTTGGTACCATTTCACCTCAATCGAGAGGTCGTGGCAGCTCTCAATGTACCCATTTAAATAATGAGGAAGCTAGTAAAAGGCAGTTCTTATCACTAAGTGCCATAAACGTATATGCAAAATGAATAAAATTATAGGATCCCTAACTTATTCGGATGATGCACCCCATGACTGCTTTGCTCACCTCCTTCTACGGTACACTCGGTAGTTCATTTGCATTGACCGAAATGAGCATCATAGAGAAAAGCTCATCCGTCAGCTCGTAGTCCCTTAAGGTCGAGGCCTCGACCCTCAAACCGATCGGTGCAGTTCTAGAGACCCCAGGTGCAGTCCCAAAAGCCCCAACCTCCTCAATTGACTCTTTGACTGGGGGTAATGTAACGGCAGGAGAAGCCGGCAAGCTCAGAACTATGTCTTCAGAGGTTCGACTCGTTTGGCTCCTTTGAACTCCATCGGAGGCCAGAGAGGTTGAGCCAACCTTTACCATTCTAAGGTCACTAGTGCAGGGAGGTTCAGGACCTCCTGATCCAAAAGTCGACAGTGCTGGGGGACTTCCAACCCTGATATGGATGCTCCGACTGTCTGCAGGCTCATCCACTCTTTTTTGATGGGCCTTCTTATCTGGCTTATCCTGTGAGCCCGCATCCTTCTTCATGACTATCTCTACAACTAAGACAAATAAGTTATCGACAAGAGCATAGTGAAAATCAAAGAATATAAAATCTTGAGGGTGGGTGATATGCACCTCGAGGAGCGGCCTGACTGATGCCGACATTAAAAGCATCTTGACCAATAGTAGCTCCTTCAGCTCTAGGATCTTAAAGCTATGCATGGTTGCCAACTCCTACCTCAGGCATTCATTCATGGAAGGCTCTTTTAGTGCGGCCTCTTGAGGTTCACTGATAGGGTCAAGATGCTGTCGTTAGGACACCATGATTATCAATCAAATTTTAACTTCAATAAAAATTAAAAATACATAGAAAGTAGTGAGTCAGGTCGAATCCACAGAGAAGATAGGATTTTGATTTGAAATCTTTGATTTTGCAAAAAAAAATAAAATTTTAGAGAAAGTAATTTAAGTCAGAAAATAAAAATTAAAAATATAAAAAATAAATCAGATACTAAGATCTACTAACTAGATCCTAGCATCTACTTATAATAAAAATAAATAATAAGAATTTAAAAAGTATAAAATAAATTAGGTACTAAGATCTACTAACTAGATCCTAGCATCTACTTGTAAAAAATAAAAAATAAAAATTTAAAGTGCAAGAAAATAAATTTTACATTAATTAAAATTAAAATTCAAGTATAAAAAACTAAAAAAAATAATAAAATAAAATAAAAATAAAACTATAATAAAGATCTGAAGTTGATCAGCTCAGTCTCATTGAAAAGATGGTTGATGACGTCTCCATCTTCTGTCATACTCCGTAGAGTAAACCGGCTTCTCTCCTTCTTTTTTTTGGGTCCCTAAACCTATCTAATTTTTTTTCTATTTTTTTTATATTTTCTACTCAATTTTTTTACTCCAAAAAATTATTCCCAAACTCTCTATTTATAGATAAATTTTTCATAATTTTTTGGTAGGAAAAGGAATCCTAAAACCCATAGAAATCATATTAATCTCCTTAGGAATATTTCTGACCGTCGGATCAGCTTCAGACCACCCAGATCTGTCCGAAAAATCTTTATTTTAATCCAAATCAAAGTTGGATCAAATGTCAACCATTGGATCTGGGTTCTGATGAAGTTCTGACCATCGAATCATGCAAAAGATCTCCTATTCAAAGTCAAAAATATCCTTAGTCATCCGATCGCTTGATAAATCGCTTCTGGGCCGTTAGATCGTGCAAAAATCCCTTTTATAAACTGGCAATAGATGCTGACCGTCGGATTTGGATCGAGATAAATTTTAATCATTGGATTGCATCCAGAATCTTTCTCTCACTGTGAGCCGCACCTGTGGATCGCATGAAGTTTCCTGTGGACCGTGCCTTGGCTCTGTGGATCGAGCGATCAGTCCACTGTGCATCGAAGGTAATATTTTTTATTTTTAAGGATATTTTGACTCCATTTTTGCTCTAATTTTTGTTTGAAAAATTAGAAAAAATATATATTAAATTTTTCAAAATTTTTTCATCATTTCGGTGCTTAAATTTTTCAATTAAATTAACATCTATTTTTCATAATTATACTCTAATTTCATATTTTTTAAAATTATTTATTTTTGCAAAAAAATTTAATTTATTCATAAAATTATATTTTTAAGAAGATGTTAATACCTTCAATAAATATAAAAATATATCACTTATCATACCCCCCAACTTGAACTTTGCTCGTCCTCGAGTAAAGAAAGAATTTAGAATCAAGTATCGTTTAACTTAAAATCTCAAATTTCATTAAACAATTTTCAAAAGGGCCACTGATGTTCAGTAGAGTGTAAATGAGGTATGTCATTGGGGTATTAATACTAGTCAATATAAGAGTTAAACTAAGAATGCTAAATCTTTTCTGAATTTTTCCAAATTATCGCTACCTTTATCTCCAAATTATTAACCTTCATATGGACAAGTATATTGTTACTTCCATCCTTCATTTATTGATTGATTTTTTTTTCTTTTTTTTTAAAATGTTGTACTGCTATTAAGTGTCTTAACCCCTTAAGTTTTCTATTTGATCTATGTAGCGAGTTTTCAGCCAATGACTTCCAAACCAGACGGCTTTAGGGCACTAGGTATAGAATACCCCTCGGACCTACTTGTTCGAATCAAATAGGCTACGAGTTAAAACTAACTTTACAACAAAGCTTCTTTGTCCTTCATACCTTTTGACACGAAACTCAATGCTTGCTTAGGCAAAGAGGTCTGGTTACTCGGCATGAAGTACTTAAAATTTTTTTTTCTTTTTTCTTTTTAATTTTTATATGAAGAAACATATAGTTATCCTACACAAGCCCATAAAAAGTTAACTCTTCTTTGATACCGGTAGAAAAATTTAGAAATGCTCAAAGAAAACTGTTTAAGTTCTAAACTTAACTCTTTATTGAGTTTTTCTTAATACTTGATCCCTCAATATCTCACAAACTCTCTAATCTGTACATCAATTTTCTTTTAAAATGCTTAGTTTAACTTGATTCTTAAGTATAATCAGATGCTAAAATACTAAATACTAACTTACTTGAGGACTTAAAAAAATTTTTAAAAATTTTTATTATCCCTTCTAACTTAATCGACATTGTCCTCAATGGAGTAGAAAAAATGAAGGGTGCATGCAAAAAGAAAGAAAAAGAGAGATGTCACCTGATTCAGAAGTCTTTTCAAAATTGATTCTCCCCCCAACTTAGCCAATATTGTTTTCAGATCCCTACAAAAGATACTAAGCAAGACTCGATTAACCTAAACAAAATATAAAAAAAAATAAAAAATAAAAGTTGGGTTGCCTCCCAAGAAGTACTAAGTTTACCATCTTCAGCCAGACCATGCTGATTCTCTCACCTATCCCGTGTCGAATATTAGATTGATAAATTTTAATAATTTTAGATTACCAACTTTCGGAAGATGGTCTATAATAAATTTTAATATTTTATTATCAATCTTTAGAAAGTAGTTCACATCTCCATTTTTAATTTTAGAAAGATAATTCACAAACTTATTCACAGACCCTTGTTTATCAAGAATTTTTCTTATTTGTTCTTCTAAAATGCTCATGAATTGAGTTTTTAGGTTAGAAGTTGAGTTTGAAGTAATGGATGCTGAAAGGGTGTTAGTTGATTCTAAACATGTATTCTTAAGTGTGATTGAGGACAATTTCAATTCTGGAGGGGATGGTGATTCTAAAGAAGAAGAACCGACTTCTAAGGCTGAAGGGAATGAAACTTTTGATGAATATATCTTGGGTAACTTATCCGCTCTCTTCTCTTTATCACTTAGATCAATATCAGTACTAGGCTCAGGTTCTTCTATTGGGTTAGCTTCAGTACTAACCTCTTCTTCCAAATTTACATTTTGACTAGCATCAGTACTAGCCTCACTTACCTGATTTTGGTATGGATCCTTAAGAATCCTATCACTTCTAAGCTCAGAAATTGCATTGTCACTTTCAAATTGGGGATTCTTAGGTGGGACATCGGATTGATGACTAGGTCCAGGTGATTGATGAATGGGTGGGTTGTTTTCAAAATTCAGTTTTTGTTCGTTTGGCAATTGACCTAGTTCTCTCCTTAAGATAGATTCAGTTAATTGATCTATTTGTGCTTCTAGCCTAGCGAGGGTTGCTGTTGGGTCATGATCATTTATCGAAGTTGGCTAAATCTATCGTTGGCTAAATTGGTCTGTTGAGGAGGTGGGTATAACGGTTGATTGTAATAGGATGGTTGAGTAGTCTGACTAGGCTGATCACTATTATAGGCATAGTTTTAGTATTGGAGCTTATTTTGAAAATTTTGCATAGAAAAAATTTGAGCCTGGATCTGAGTCTATTGGGATCTCCAAGAAAAATTAGGGTGATCTTTCAATCTTGGTTATATGTATTTAAGAATGGGTCATTGACAGGATTGGAGTAACTTTGAGTAGCTTAAACTTATTTTTGGATGAAAGGTAGAAACTGTGCAGCCGTAGGACATTCACTCACATGATGGGCTAGACTAGCACAGATAGAATAAATCTCCTGATAATTAGAAGGTTGTGTGTATTGTATAGGAGATTGTAGATCTAAGGCTAGGCATTTATCTATAAGAAGGTCGACTTTATCTAATTTTTGGACTAGCAGGTTCAAATTGACCTCAGGACTAGAGTCAGAATATTTGATCCCATAGAATGATGGAAATATCGATGGATTATAGGTGGAAAGAATAAAATATTTCTTCATCTGTCTAGGTGTTTCTTAAAATTTCTAGCCATTTGATTATCATGTTTAGCATGGATCAGTCGTTCAATTTCAGAATTAGGTTCAACTAGGTCAGAAAAAATTATACCATGCATGTATTAGTGCAAACCCTAATATATGTGTTGTTAAGATTTTTTTTTTTTTTAAGAAGAAGGAGGAGAAAAAGAAGAGAAAAGAAAAAAAAAGAGAAAAGTTCTAAAGGTGAGATCCTTAAGAAAAGTCTTAGACCTAAAGACGTAAGATGAGAAGAATTAGTTGTGGTTAAGTGTTAATTGCAATCAAGTTAGCAAACAGTTAAACCTAGACACCTACAGGTTTCTTAGACCTAACAGTTCGATGTAGAGTGGCTTAGTCTACATACAAATTGGATTTGTTCTCACTTCCCTCCACTAGCCAGGTAAGAGGTGAGGTCGTAGGAGTCCTCCCGTTGCTTACCTTAGACACCAATTGAATTGGTCAGATAAGCTAATGGAACTAATTAAATAACCATGAGTCCACTTAGGCAGAGCTTTTGTAACCTCTAGCCTTAGACACTAGTTTCAAGGGTGAGTCCAAACTTACTTTGTACTTGACTTGACCACAATACTCAAATTGAACTCAATTGATCCTAGGGGCCTATGTCTACTTGATTTTAGTTAGGTTTGGTTAATGCGGGATGCTAGTTGGTTGTTTTGGGCTAAAGAAGGGTGATGAGATCTCCATCTTATCTTGTTATGGGTGTTGCCCTTAAATTGATTTGAGATGAATATGCACAATCAATTTCAAACAAGAGATTCTATGCAACTAAATTAGATGCATGAAATTAATTAAACTTGAAAGCTTACCTTGTCTTCAGCGATCACCAAAAATAAATCTAAGATGATGAATGCTTCTAAACAATTAAATTTCTACTCTTGTCATGTGATTTTTATTAGGTTTATGTGGGTGAATTTTAGGTGAATTTGAAAAAAAAATAATAATTAATACAAAAAAAAAAGTTAGGGTTAGGGTTAGGATTGATCTCACCAAGCAAAATTGGAAGCTTTCTATCTCTTTTATTTTTTTGTAAAAAGAAAAAAAAGTTAGTAAGCTATATTTACAAGAAAATTAAAGAAATCAAACATTAAAATTGGTACCTTCCTCAGTAACGGTGCCAAAAAAATTGATAGGATCAAGATACTGTCGTTAGGACATCATGATTATCAATCAAATTTTGACTTCAATAAAAATTAAAAATACGTAGAAAGTAGTGAGTCAGGTCGAATCCACAGGGAAGACAGAATTTTGATTTGAAATCTTTAATTTTGTAAAAAAAATAAAATTTTAGAGAAAATAATTTAAGTCAAAAAATAAAAATTAAAAGTATGAAAAATAAATTGGGTACTAAGATTTACTAACTAGATCCTAGCATCTACTTATAATAAAAATAAATAACAAAAATTTAAAAAGTATAAAATAAATCAGGTACTAAGATCTTCTAACTAGATCCTAGCATCTACTTGTAAAAAATAAAAGATAAAAATTTAAAGTGCAAAAAAATAAATTTTACATTAATTGAAATTAAAATTTAAGTACAAAAAATTTAAAAAAAATAATAAAATAAAATAAAAATAAAATTATAATAAAGATCTAAAGTTGATCAGCTCAGTCTCGTCGGAAAGATGGTTGATGACCTCTCCGTCTTTTATCGTACTCCGTAGAACGAACTGGCTTCTCTTCTTCTTTTTCTTGGGTTCTTAAATCTATCTAATTTTTTTTATTTTTTTTTATACTTTCTACTCAATTTTTTTTCTCTCTAGGCTTATTCTCGGACTCCCTATTTATAGATAAATTTTTCATAATTTTTTGATAGAAAAAAGAGTCCTAAAACCCTTAGAAATCATATTAATCTCCTTAGGAATATTCTTGACCGTCGGATCAGCTTCGGACAACCCAGATCTACCTGAAAAATTTTTATTTTAATCCAAATCAAAATCGGATCGAATGTCAGCCGTTGGATCTGAGTTCTGATGAAGTTTTGGCCGTCGGATCGTGCAAAAGATCTTCTATTCAAAGTCAGAAACATCCTCAGCTGTCTGATTGCTTGATGGATCACTTTTGGGCTGTTAGATTGCACAAAAATCTCTCTTATAAATCGACAATGGATGCTGACCGTCGGATCTGGATCGGGATGAATTTCAACCGTTGGATCGCATCCAGAATTCTTCTCTCGCTGTGAGCCATGCTTGTAGACCGCGTGAAGTTTCCTGTGGACCGCGCTCTGGCTCTGTGGACCGAGTGACTAGTCCACCATGCACCAAAGGTAATATGTTTTATTTTTAGGGATATTTTGGCTCCATTTTCACTCTAATTTTTGCCTAAAAAATTAAAAAAATATGCATTAAATTTTTCAAAAAAAAATTATTTTGATGCTTAAATTTTTCAATTAAATTAACATCTATTTTTTATAATTATGCTCTAATTTTATATTTTTTAAAATTATTTATTTTTATAAAAAAATTTAATTGATTCATAAAATTAGATTTTTAAAAAGATGTTAATACATTCAATAAATATAAAAATATACCACTTATCATTCACCCAGGAGGATAAGCCCTCAATCCTCGTCGAACGTTTGAGAGGCAAAGAGGAATCATGGTTTCCAACCATGAACAATGGTGGGGATCCTCGAAAAAGATAGTGGGTAGATATCCTTCTTCCTCCATGGCATCATGTACCACCAGCTACGAAATTCTGGATGCCTGTTGAGGCTGAAGAGGGAACAGAAGAGTACGATGCTAGGGTCAATCCCTGCCAACATGCATACTGTAGTAAAGCCACAGATATACCATCATGAGTTTGGGATCACCGAGCATGGTGACATCTTGAGATATTGGAGGAGAGTCATGAAGAAAGGGTGAAGAGGAAGCCGCAATCCAGCTTGAAAGTACTCCTCGTAAAGACTCATCCGGTCTAGAGATGGTTGGCAGACTCGATCATCCGACCCTGAGACTCCAACTGAAATATCGGAGGGATTTGAAACTACCCAAGGAGTAGTACTATATCCCTCTTAGTCAGCTCTGATCAGAACCCCAGCGGTGTGAAGTCGGGATCTCTAGAGGCCATTCGTCTCACTTGAAAAGAAATTCGCAAAAGCAAAAAACAAAAAGAGAAGGAGAACCTACGATAAAAAAGAGAGGATAATCTAAAATCCAAAGAGACCTACGTCTGGTATTGTCTGGGGCTTTAAATAGTTCCAAGTTTAGCGGAGCCTTCAAAGGACACCTCCCATCATAGAATTAATTACAAGAGGCATGAATCGATAAGGAGCAAACAGACACTCAATGCATGGCAACCCTTGATGGATATGATTTCTGTCATCGATTTAATAGTTAATGTCAGTGGCAGACAAATCAGGCAAATCATATTCTGTGCCACTTTCGAAGAGATGTGCGAAGACATACAGTAGTACCTGCCATATGGATGCGATTCAACTTTCTGTCCTTTCAAGACTTGCATGATAGGTATGAGTCATGTAGCTCCGTGTGGATGCAATTTAAATTCCTATCCTTTCAAGGCCTGCATGATAGGTACGGATCTTATGGTTCAGATAAAAACTGGGTTTATGGTTCGTATCGTATTTTATTATTTTAATTATATTTAAAGTCGATTTAGCTTGGAATTTAACCATTATGGCCCAAAATTTGCACTCACACATCCAAACACTGGATATTAATAAAGATAAATTTTATTTATTTATATCAAAGTAATTACAAAGTTTGGATTGAAGAAGAAAAAGAAAAGAAGCCTTGCAATCATCTTTCCTGTACACCTCAAAGGGCAGATTTAAAAGAGGGTAAAGGTGAAGACAAAAAGCCATTATTGAAAAATCAAAAATTAAAATTCTTGAGAAAATCACTAGCTGTGGGGTCCCATCAATTGCGATCATTTGCAATGATCATGCTAAGATGACGTCAGCAACTTTACATTCACGAAGGCATAAAAGTGCACATCTTCAAATTCGAGGTATGACTTTTAGAATACTCTTTTCATCTAATTCTCAGACTCAAAATTTGGAAGTAATGTTATGGTAGTTACCGTGAGTACCGTAGATTAGTGTGACAACCATGGGACACCTCAGATCTTCAAGCTATCATCGGGATCATTGATTTAAGAGCAGAGCCATATGCAGAGCAGAGCTGCTTGCATCTGGTCTGTCGTGTGGTCTGCCTAATGCATGGGCTATCTCTATTGTCTCAGTAGGACTAATGCCTTGGCACATGGTTTGCCTTTGTTACCACAGCCGACCTACTTTCTGATGTGTGCGGCAGCTGTCCACCCCAGATGGATAGACTCGTGCGTAACCAACTCCTTTAATTTTGTGGAAGCAATTGAGGGTAAGATTATCTTGCCCATAATAGCATGTTCAATGGTCCTATAATCTAGAGATTGCACGATCTCACAGCTATTCAACCAACTATTCGATAGCCTTCACCAAAGCCCCGAGGACCAAGATAAGCTAATCCATCCCATCAGAGAACTTGTTGCTACTCTTATTATTTTTTGAATCTAACTTGAGCATCAGAAAGTCCTCATTGGAGTGAAAATTTTTAATTTGGACTTATTTTGCAAGTCACTCCAGCATCATCATCCCTACATATGGGTCAGTTGCCTTCTCTTTGATCTCGATCGAATCGAGCAGCAACAGTCGGCAAGGTCCTGACCATGAGGTTGGCTGGCATCCAATCAGGGAGGTCGGATAGGAGCTAATGGGACCATTCCTTCCTGACCCTTCATCGCAGTCTTGGTGAGTTATCGTCGTTAGTAGTATATTGATGTCCTCAGTAGGTGGTTGAGGATGGCATCCAAGGTGGAAGTTTGATGAAGTTGCATGCTCTGTTATCGGGACATCTGGGTAATGTCCGGTGTTCAGAGTCTACCTCAATACCTTGGTCGAATTGAAGGGTAGTAGCTAAGGTGATATGATCTCATAACACTTGCCCCCCACTTTCAAGATCGAAGTGGTTGCTTCAGATGAAGAAAGTAGAAGTCTTCAAAATATGTCCTCAGTGCATGTTCGAGATGATCAATCTAAGTTGTTTGATCTCCAAGTGAATCATCATGTCATTTCAAGAAATTCGATGTTGATTTGACAAGTCGCTTCATGAATCATGCCTTAATTATTTGAGAGATTTGGTGCTTCATGGATCTCAGAGCATTTATAAGGAATGGGGGCTTGAGGCATATCATTATTTCAGCTTTGAAAAGTGCTCTTTGGGGGTTACAAACTAGCCAATTTGAGGTTGCCATATGTTAGGAGTTTGTTGGCTTGAGGTTGTTTCATGTGGATTGATTCGCACGGCCAAATTAGTGCAATCATGCATCGAAGGGTCGTGAGGTCGGATGGCCTTGATTCAAGATGCATGGTGAAGATCCAGTAGGTCAGAGCTTCGATTGAGGCCATTATAGCTTAATACAAGTAGGTCATTTCTCCCACCATCTCTATCTTTTTTGGCTATCAGTCACTTTCTACACTCTAGCCTACAGTTTGCCAGAGGTCTCCCTCGCTGCCATTTGCTCTGCCTCATTCTCCGGCTCTAATAGCTTTTTTGGTTTTTTGAGAAGCTCGTTGCATTCACAATCTCCTTTCTCGGTTGGTTTCTTGCCTTTTACCTAGTCTCCATCATTTTCCTCCTTGTTCGTTGCCCTTTTTGGTCTTCCTCTTTTGTTGTAACATCTTTTGATAGAGAGGATTGGGGTAGAGGTTGTCGAGGTGGTTGGGGCTCTTGGTCACCTAGCCCCTAGTCTAGGTTTGAGGAAGGTCCTCGATCCATTACCATGAGAACCTCTTCATTTGGTCATCGAAGTTCTTTCAATCCTAAAAGAGAGGAGTTATCCATTACTGAGGCTGACCATCAAAGTGATGTATGAGGGTTGAGAGGATGTGATCTCATCTTGTATTTATTTTTTCTCATAGTGAAGTTTGCATGCCTCATAGAGGTAAGCCTTGCACAGATCCATATTATTTTAAATTTTATCCTTTGTGCATCTCTCTTCTTCCTTCTTGTTGTAGTATCGATATGATCATCAGTGTTTGCGATCTTGGATGGAGGATCTATATTTGACACTCATGAGAGATCCTCCCAACAAGTGATATCTAAGCACGGGGTTGTCCGGATTATGGCGGTATTGATTGAGGTTGAAAAGATAGAAAAGATAGACTCAATCAAGGTAGAGATCAATCGGTATGATGGAAAGAGCAATTTCTTCCTATGGCAAGCGAGGGTGAAGGCTGTGCTCATCTAATAAGGGTTGATTGATGCTCTCTTATGCAAGAAAAAATTGAATACCATGGAGGAGAAGAGCTGGAAGTAGCTCCAAAAATAGGTGGTGAGTATGATCCATTTGTACTTAATAGATGATATGGTTATCTATGTGCTTAACGAGATTTTTTCAATGACGATATGGATGAAGCTCGAGGAGATGTATATGGTGAAGTCACTCATCAATGCTCTCTTTCTCTGAAAGTAATTCTATCAGCTTCGGATGAGTGAGGAGCAGAGCATACAGTGTTGGAAAATATATCCCAAAAGCCAATCGTCAACCTGTTGACGGTTGAGCAACCTTGTATTATAACTGATTTGTTAATAAATAAAATATATGTTTGGCATTTTCATCACAAGTTTTTATCATCTAATGAACTCCGTTGTTGTGATGAAGTCCTTAGGACTATTTAGGTTCGATAAAGAGAGAATTTATTGATTAGTCCTTAAAATTATTCACGACCAAATGATGGGCTATTAATAAGGACGATAGCTTCTATCGAGCATAGGTCGCTGTAGGCCATATGGATTGGTTATCCTCTTAATCAAGGAGTGTGGAGACACTGATATGGCATACAGGTAAGATGTAAGGGTACATCATCATTAAACATGACCAACTCCAGAGCATTCTGCTGTCGAGAATGTCTCTGATGGGATATAGGTATAAGTATCCCTTAGACCTGAGATTGTCTCAGTGACTTGTAAGCAACTCACTATGCTTTGATACTGAACTAACTGAATTTCTAATTTAGTTATGAAAGGCTTTTGGGCACAGTCAAGTACTTGCGAAGTCAGAGTGTGATCAAGATGGGATTGACCACTCCAAGAGTTGGAGAAGAATGAGTCACTGTATTTTAATTTATCAAAATCTTGATCAGGGTAATCCATCAGATGGATTTGATATTTTGAAATACAATGTGGACAACCTGATCAGAGTTGACAGTGGAACTCTGAGGCATCCTATGAGTATTTTGATCAAGGAGATAAATTATATGAAAACTATATCCGCATGGGTTCTAAGGATGTTGTTCTACACATTCGACCTATCCGACCGTCGGGTACCATTGCTAGATGGTCACTTCGATTGGTATAGAAATTTATTCCTATACTATCCACTTAGGTTTGGACCTATGAGGTCACACACATTAGAGTTCACGATATGATCAGATGGTTGATCAATGATTAAAAATCATTCTAGGATTAAACAATCAATACAATTGACATTTAACCTAGTGCAAGTGTTGCAGGAGGATCGATTAGCAATTCGATTGCTAATTGACTTAATTTGACTAAGCCAATGAATTAAGATTAAGTCTAATTGAATATGATTTAATTATATTTGATTTGGGTTTAATTGGATCAAGTCTAATTAGTTTATTGGATAAGCCAAGTGCAAGGAAAAACTAGTCCTAGTTCAATTAGGACTTGGGTCAACCTAATTTCTAATTCGATTAAAAAATTAAATCAGATTTAAAGTTAATTTAATCTAATTAAATTATATTCTTAATTGGGTTAAGACCTATTTTAATTAGATTGATTTGGTTTTGGTTTGATTTGGTTTGAGAAATCAAATTTGAACAAGTCATAGATTGAATCCTAGTAAGAGTAGGATTCCACCTTACGCCACCTTAGCCCCCCACGCCCACTCTCTCCTATTTTGTGTGACAAAACCTTCTCTCCCAGGCCTTCACACATACCCAAAGCTTTCCACTCTTTCTCTTTTACATGGAATGTGGTTGTGGACCAAGTCAAAGTAGGAATTAGTTTGGATTTCAAATTCTATGAGATAGAATTTTAGGAAACCAAAACTCTTTCTTTATGGCACTGATTTTACTCAGATTTTTTTTGAGATTTTTGTAGCTTTTATAGAATATATTGTATGCCCTTTGTAGGTGGTCCATGGAAGAAAAAGAAGGAGGGGGTGCCCAAGAGTTGGGCACCACTTGTCTTGCCCTGTTTGGATTTTTTTTGACTAGGTATTTGATCTAGACAAGAATTCTTCATATCTCATTATTTAAGAAGAATTTTTTCTTGAAATTTTTTTGAATTATAGAGCATTGAGAGACCTTTGAGGTGTGTGAAAATTAGGGAGAAATAGTTTTGGTGTGTGGAGATATAATAGATACAAAACTAAGTATCTAGGTGAGAGCAAAGAGAAGAAGAAGAGGGTCTTCTTTTAGGATTGCTGAGTTCACCCCTTTCCTTCCTCCATATGTGAGTTTTCTAAGAGTGTCTCATATCAAAAACTCCTTCTCCTATTTTTCATCTTTGGAAGAGTCTAAATCAAGAAGAAAATGGCATCTGATCGACCATCGAAGAAGGATCAGCACAGTACTAGCATACTGTGCTGATTTTTTGGACCAGGACTTCTGATCGTGATTCGTCGGCTCATGTGGATGACTCCTAGAGGTCGGACATATGTGTGGCTCACAACATCATCCTCAAGCCTGGATCAGCAAAGTTAGAACGTCTAACTTGCAAGGTAATAGATCTGATCTATTATATTTTACATACATTAGATGTAGTATAGAAACATGTTGATATGATCAACATGTAGTTTTTGCTCTTTATATTTCAATTTTTAATTTAATACCATATAATAATTATATAATAGAATCTTAGATCTAGAGATTTTCTAGTTTTATAAGATAAATTTTGATTTATTTTAGTCTTTCACTGCCTGATCTTGAAAAAGTTTCAAGATCTAACCCTGAAACCCTTGATCTGGTTCCTTCAATTGGTATCAGAGCCTAGGTTGTTTATTACATGATTATTTATACATGCTTAGATTATTTTTTAGATTAGATCTAATTTATAATCTAATTGTTAAATCTAAAATTAAAATTTTTAGATTAATCATGAACTGTAGGTAGTCCTGCTGTAAGGTTTATCCCTTACAGTGCAAAGGTTGTCTTAGTTCATGTAGATCTATCTTTAATCATAAATTTGTTAGATGTGATCTAGATTAAATTTATAATTTATTAGATTTAAAAGATATTTAAATCTAAAATAAAATTTCTTTGTTAATAATTTTTGTGCAAAGAACCATCATATATTTGTCTGAAAAATTTGTGTAGTTTAAAGTTGAAATTGTTTCAATTACATGAACCTATTTAGATTAGATCTAAAGTAGTTTCATACTTATTTCACTTGTATTTTGATTATGAATCAAACATGCAACTTGATTGATAGAACCATGTTATAAAAATATTTTACAAATATGAAAATTATTTTTGAAAAGCTGAACCCCAACCCTCAGCCCAAAACTTAATTGAGAATTAAGTAGTTGTTTGATTAGGTTCTAGGATTGTGAATTGAAGAACCTAAGATACAAACCATAACACATTGGGTTAATGAGTTAGTGGGAATTAGGTCTATTAATTGGGTTAGACCTAAGGTTAGATTAAAGATGGACTTAATTAGAGAATTGACTAAATCTAATCAATTGTTGTCTTAGATTAGGTCAAAGATTCTCTAGATCAATTACAATAGTTGTAGTTGGTCAAGTCCATATATTTAGCGAGAACCAAATGGACTTGATTCTTGGCTAAGCAGTCTAGCACGAACTGTTAGGTTGATCTAATTGAAACTAATTAAACCAGTTGGTATCTAAGGTAAACTAGACCGATGGTTTTTAATTGACAGCCCGCTTACCTGACCATTTCTGATGGTGTCTAAGGCAAGCTTTGGCAGACCCTCCCACCGATCGAACTTATCTGGCCTCTTGATGAAATTATATTTTGATCGGATCACTTGACTATTCGAGCTGACCCATGTCAGCTAGGTAAATCAGTGTGACTGATTTAGGTGCTCCTAGACCAGCCCTTTTAATGATCTCCCTTAAGCTAACTTGGTGAAGCCAGTGGGAGGATCATGATAAGCTAGTTCATCTGACCTCCTCTAAATCAATTAAATCTTTTAAAATTATTAGGTCCCTAAAATAAAATAGTTATGATGATAACTAGATCATAGCCTCCTATTAAGTGGATGATAATGAGTCCATCAGTTGGATAATCATTGGAGGCCCAAAGGCCTGGTACTTATCGGCCGATGAAATTATTATTCATAATATGATTTCTTGACTGCATCTTTCTAAATGGTGGTTAGGTTAGCCAATCAAAGTTGGGCCTAATCATTCATTGGCTAGATGGGCCAAGTATGGTCATGTTAATGGTTGGACCTAACCAGACCTTTTTAGTGGAGGCCAAAGCCTACTGATTAGGGACTGAGGTAAAATTAAAATACTAAAAATTATTTAAAAAAATAATTGATTATGAACCTACCCTTAGATGTACATGGATTGACCAACCAAAGTTAGGCTTGTGTGCAGTCTAAGTGGATTCTAGTACCCACTAAGCAATTAGGGTAATTCCTCGAATTAGAGGTAGAGGCTATCAGTTCGAATAAAATAGTGGGAGAAATCTTTTGATTAAAGTTTAAATCTTTAGGTTTAATGAATTAATTACTAATTAGGGTATAATTTTCTTTTGTACAGATATGGCCACTTTCCTATCGCTCTGATCATTATTGGATAATGAAAATTTGGTGAGACCCAACTTCGGTAGCTGGTACCGAAAGTTGAAGATAGTCCTGGAGCATGAACGGATCCTATATGTGATAACGGATCCTGTACCTGAGGAGCCAGCTGTCAATGCATGTGGAACAGTCAGAGACACTTATCAGAAGTAGCTCAGTGATCAGACCATGGTGCACTGCATCATGCTGGCTGCCATGAGCAACAAGTTCAGTCACAGATTTGAGACGGCTCAGCCAAAGGACATGCTTCAAGTGTTGGAGGATGTCTTTGGCACATCCGATGATGTGGAGAGGCACAAAACTAGTTGTGCCATCTTCAATGCCAAAATGCAGGATGGTGCCTTTGTCTCTGATCATGTATTGTACATGATCGAGCTGATGGAGTGTTTGAGCAAGCTCGACTTTCCCTTACATGAGCAGCTTGAGAAAGATGCAATACTGAACTCGCTGCCCAAGTCTTATCTCCCATTCCTCACTCATTATAGAATGACAAAGCCTGAAGTAAACTACCACAGGTTACTGGGGTTGCTTCAAAACTTTGAGAAGGATCACCAACTCCTGAAGGAGTCGGTGAACTTAGTGGGAGGTTCGTCTTCTGGTTCTCGACCCTTTGAGAAAGGAAAGAAGAACAAGAAGAAGAAAGTGAAGAAGGTGTAAGTTCAGGCTGGGACATCAGTGCAGGGTCAGACTAGAAAGATCAAGCCCGATAAGAGTCAAGCTGAATGCTTCTTTTGTAAGAAGTGGAGGCACTGGAAGAGGAACTATCCTCAGTACATTACTTCTCTGGATCCAAACAGGCAAAGAAAGAAGCAAGCTGTTGCTGGATAAGGTATTTAAATGATAACTCCTTGCAATTTCTCTATTTGTGATATAACTGACTGGGTATTAGATATCGGTAGCCCTTACCATATTTACAATTCGTTGCAGGGGTTGCAGGTCAGTAGGAGATTCGAGCAAGATGAGAGGTTTCTGAACGTTGAAGATGGAAGACCAGTTTCAGTTCTAGCATTAGGAATCTTGAAACTTATATTTGAGTCCCATACCATTGTTCTTAATGATTATCATTTCTGTCCCAGTTTCTTTTTAAATATTATTTCTATAGACCTTCTGGCCAAAAATGATTATGAAATTTTAATAAAGAAACAAGTTTGTAATATCATTATGAATGGTATTACTATTTTTTGTGGACATTTGAATAATGGTGTGTATATGTTATCACAACCTGTTAACATAGTCTATTCTACTGGCAAGCACCTAAAATTAGATAGTATATCAGATATCTACTTATAGCACTGTAGGCTAGGTCATATAAACAAGAATAGGATAAATAGGTTGACTCAAGAGGAAATCCTCGAAGTCAGTGATTGTGAATCACTTCCAACCTGAGTCCTGTCTTCTTGGTAAAATGACCAAGTCACCTTTTACTGAAAAAGGTGAGAGAGCTACTGAGCTCTTGGGCTTAGTATATACTGATGTATGCAGGCCCATGAGCACTAGTGCTAGAGGTGGATATTTCTACTTCATCACTTTCACGGATGATCTATCCAGATATGGATATGTCTATCTGATGAAACATAAGTCGATTCATTTGAAATGTTCAAATGATTTCGAAGTGAAGTAAAAAAAAAAAAATAAACTGGAAAGAGTATTAAAACTCTTCAGTCTAATTGAGGAAGAGAGTACCTTTCAAGTGAGTTTCTCACATATCTAAGAGAGAATGAGATTCTCTCCCAATGGACTTCTCCAGGAACACCATAGCATAATGGTATGTCTGAAAGAAGAAATCGGACCCTGTTAGACATGATCCGATCCATGATGGATTTTGCCAGCTTGTCGATATCCTTCTGGGGATATGCACTCGAATCGGCCTATTATCTGTTAAATAGAGTTTCAAGTAAGTCTATAATTAAGACTCCATATGAGATATGGACAGGGCATAAGCCAGCACTTTCAAACCTTAGGGTCTGGGGGTGCCCGGCCTATGTCAAACGGTTAGTTACAGATAAACTTAGACCTAGGTCTGACAAATGCACATTCATAGGGTACCCCAAAGAGACCAAAAGATATTTTTTCTACCATGCTGATGAACAAAAGGTGTTCGTCAGTCTTAAAGCAACCTTTTTAGAAAAGGAGTTCCTTGGTGAAGGAACATTGCCTCTAAGGTTGAACTTGATGATGTTCAACAGGTAGAAGGACCGACACCAATAGCTGAACCTGAGTCGGATTTGATTAGATCAGATCCGAAGCCCAATGTACCTATACCATTAAGGCGATCCGGTAGAGTACCACATTAGTCAGACAGATACTATAGTTTCTTGGTCCGGGATGGTGATCCCATCGAACTCGATGAGAATGATGAGGATTCGATCACCTATATGGTGCAATATAGAGATCTGATTCCGAGAAATGGCTTAAAGCCATGAAATCCGAAATGGAGTCCATGAAGGTCAACGATGTATGGACATTGGTTGACCCATCTGAAGGGATTAAACCCATTGGGTGTAAATAGATATTCAAAAGAAGAGAGGCACAGATGGAAAGGTGGAGACCTATAAATCCCATCTGGTTGCCAAGAGATATCGTCAACATTATGGTATTGACTATAATAAGATGTTCTCCCCTGTGGCAATGCTCAAATCTATTCGGATAATGCTTGCAATAGCTACCCATCTGGATTATGAGATCTGGCAGATAGATGTAAAGACAGCTTTCCTGAATAGAGAGCTGATCGAAGAGGTGTATATAATACAACCTGAGGAGTTTACATCCACAGATGAGTCCAAGGTGTGAAAGCTTCAGAGATCCATTTATGGATTGAAGCAAGCTTCTCGAAGTTGGAACATATATTTTGATAAGGTGATCAAAACGTATGGCTTCGTTAAGGACGGAGAAGAGCCCTGCATCTATAAATGGGCAAATGGTCCAGTTGTGGTATTTTTTATCTTGTACGTGGATGATATTCTCTTAATCGGGAATGACATCTCCGCACTATAGGGAATAAAAGTTTGGTTGTCATTGCAGTTCTCCATGAAGGACTTGGGTGAAGCATCCTACATCCTAGGGATGAAGATCTATAGGGATAGATCTAAAAGGATGCTTGGGTTATCCCAATCCACGTACATAGACACTATGCTGAAAAGGTTCAGCATGGAGAATTCCAAGAAGGACTATCTACCGATAGGCTATAGAATTTTTCTCTCTAAGAAGGATTGTCTGACAACTCCTGAAGAGAGAGTGTATGAGTAGAGTCCCATATGCTTCGATCATGGGATCTATCATGTACGTCATGATATGTACAAGGCAAGATGTGGCATACTCACTAGGAGTAGTGAGTAGATACCAATCTAATCCTGAAGAAAATCACTGGAAAGTGGTTAAAGCCATCTTTAAGTATTTGAGAAATACTAAAGACCAATGGTTGGTTTATGGCGAGTCAAATCTGAAACTTATGAGACTCACAGACTCCAGCTTTCAATCTGACCATGATGACAGCAGAAGCGTATCGGGTTATATCTTTACTCTGAATGGTGGAGCCATCTGCTGGAAAAGTTTCAAGTAGCATACTATGGCAGACTCTGTTTGTGAGGTGGAGTACATCACAGCATCGGATGCCGCGAAGAAAGCTGTGTGGCTGAGAAAATTCATCACCGAGCTCAGAGTAGCACCCTCCCTCGATGGTCCGGTCCTACTCTATTGCGACAGCACTGGTGCCATAGCTCAGGCGAAGGAATCCAAAGCACACCAGCAGATGAAGCACATTTTGCGCCACTTCCACCTAGTCCGAAAGATCATGGATCGAGGTTGAAGTGTTTCAGTACAGGGGTAAAATGGTAATTATGAAATTTTTTCAAAAATTATAATTTTACAGTGAAAATTATTAATTAATCTAATTAATTAATATATATTAACCCTATATAAAGATCTAAATATGATATATGTAACATGTATTTAAATTTGAAATTTAAAATTCTACAGTAAACATTTTACTGTTATGTATTCAGAACACATTACCTTCGTGCGGGTAGTCGATCACCGCAGTATGATCACTGTCGGAAAGGTCTGTTCATCGCAATACAGCCACACAATATATCTGACTTCTGCGGATCGTCCACACGAAGCTCCTGGTCTAATCGGCTCCTCACGAACGCTAGTTCGTCGCAGAACCCTTTCGACGGTCGATGCTGATCGAACTCCTTCGATCGGTGTCTACCGATTCCTCGAATGCTCTGAATCATCAGCAGAGATACTTGAGAGGTTGATGAAGCTCTTCCTAAAATTTGGTGGGCTCACGACACTCGTAGCTCACCTTCTCACTTCCCGAACCCTAGGCAATAACCCTAGGGTACTCACAGAAAACTCTGCGCCCAGTCTCTCTTCTTTTCTTTTCTCTTCTTTTCTTTTCTTTTCTCACGCACAAGGCCTTTCTCATGCCACCCTTTCTCTCACAGATCAGATGTGTGCATGCCCCACCTTCTCTTCCCTTTTAAAATGGTGCAAGACCGCATTTTTACCACGTGAGAGGATAAAGCTAGGTGGTTGCTCACTTGAATTCAAATCGAATTTGAATTCAAATGCCAACCAACCTATCTTTATCCACTCAAGGTGTGAGATGGGAGGTGCGTGGGCTTCTTTGTGCGTGGAGAGTTTACACGAGAAACTTTTTCTTGTGTAGAGCAAGTGGCGCAAAAGTGGATAAGGTGGCGCATGGGATTAGTTGCTCATTCAAATTCAAACGTCATTTGAATTTGAATGGCCAACTAATCAATCTTTATCCATTTAAATGGTGCACAAGGGAGGGGCGTGGGAAGGCTTCTGCATGAGAAAAATTTATAAGAACTTGTTTCTCATGAATTCAAATAGGCGCAGGTGAGGTGAGGTGGCACAGGGAGATAAGTCAAAGGTGGTTTCAAACCTAATTGAACTAACCTTATTAAAATAGGTTAGGCACAATTAGACTAAACTAAACCCAACACATATAGGATTAATTAGGCTCAATAAAATATTAATCAAATCAAGAATTGACAAAGTCCAACCCTTGATCAGATCAGGGACCAAACCACCTTGGCGATTAGGTCAACTCTTAACCTAATCGGGTCAAACCCAACTGAATCCAATTCAATTAGACTTGATCCAAAAATAATTACTCGATCAAATTGAGTTAATTAGTGATCAAATCACTAATTAAATCTCTCATAAATATTGAGTCCAAATTCGATGGGCAATCGGGCATCAAAGTCCATCGATATGAAACCTTGATCGAAGAGTCCCAAACCAGTGGGACTCTTGACCCCGGTACCCAAAATGTGTGGAACTCATGATCAGAGAATCTAGATTCTCGATCACAGAGTCCCAGACACATAGGACTTAGAGTCTCCGAGCATTAGGACTCTTGGTCGAAGAGTCCCAGTCTAGTGGGACTCATCACCAGCCATCAGATTAGATAAGAACCTCTAATGTGTGTGACCCCGCAGGTTCGAACCTAAGCCGGTAGCACAGGAACCAATTTTTATACTAATCAAAGTGACCATCTAGTAATGGTACCTGACATTCGGATAGGTCGAATAGTCGCAATCGCAACACTCAGAACCTACGCGAATATGGTTACTGTATAATTCATCCCTTTTGACCCCTGTGTATAGGATGACTCAGGGTTAAACTGTCAACCCTGATTAGATCATCCGAATCATGCTCAACTCAAATAGTCCTATGACTCCTCACTAGGACTATCCTGGCCAAGGTTTTGCTAAATTGAAACACGACTGTACACAGTTCCTGAACTGGAGTGGTCAATCCCATCTTGACACACGCACCGACAAGTCAAGTACTTGACTACACCCAGCAGCTTTCCGTCACTGAATTAGAAATTCAGGTAGTCCAGTGCCTAAGTGCAGTGAGTTGCTTGCAAGTCACTGTGGCGGTCTCAGGTCGGAGGGACATTTATACCCATATTCCATCGGAGCAAATGTTGACAGCAGAAAAAGCTCCGAAGTTGGTTACGTTTAGTACAGATGTACCCTTACATCTCACCTGTATGCCATACCAGTGTCTCCATAATCCTTTATTAAGAGGACAACCAATCTATGTGGCATACAATGACCTATGCTTGATAAACGTTGTTGCCCTTGGTAACAACATATCATTTGATCGCGAACAGGTTTAAGGACTAAACAACAAATCATCCTTTGTCGAGTCTAAATAGTCCTAAGGACTTCACCACAACACAGGAGTTCATTAGAAGATGAAATAATTTGTGATGAAAAATACCAAAATAACTTTTATTTATTTATAATTCAAATACTAATACAAGAAAGAGCACAACCGTCAATAGGCTGACGATTGGCTTTGGGACACTATTCCCAACAATCTTCCACTTGGCCTAAAGCCAATCGGTGTAGTATCTAATACCCATCTTCGATTTGAAGTCGTCGAACTCCTTCACTGCAATGGCTTTAGTGAATGGGTCGGTCAGATTCTCTGTCTCATCGATCTTCTGAAGGTCGATGTCACCTCTATCCACAATTTTTAGGATAAGATGGTAGCGGCGCAGAATATGCTTCGTCCGCTGGTGTGCCTTCGATTCCTTCGCCTGAGCTATGGCTCCAGAGCTGTCACAGTAGAGCAGAACTGGACCAACAAGGGAGGGTGCTATTTCGAGCTCGATGATGAATTTTTTCAGCCACACCGCTTCTTTGACAGCATCTGATGCAGCGACATACTCTGCCTCACAAACTGAATCAGCCACAGTATGCTTCTTGGAACTCTTCCAGCAGACAGCCCCACCATTAAGGGTAAAAACAAATCCCGCACACTCTTGCTGTCATTATGATCAGACTGGAAACTAGAGTCTAAAAATCCTATAAGTCTCAAGTCCGATTCACCATAAACAAGCCACTGGTCCTTAGTATTTCTTAAATACTTCAGGATGGTTTTTACAACCTTCCAGTGATTCTTCCTTGGATCAGATTGGTATCTACTCACTACCCCTAGTGAGTATGCCACATCTGGTCATGTACATGTCATGGCGTACATGATAGATCCTACTGTCAAAGCATATAGAATTCTACCCATACGCTCTCTCTCTCGAGGTGTTGTCGGACAATCCCTCTTCAAGAGAAAAATTTCATTGTCTATCGGTAGATAGCCTTTCTTGGAATTCTCCATGCTGAACCTCTTCAGTATAGTATCAATGTACGTGGACTGAGATAAGTCAAGCAACCTTTTAGATCTATCCTTATAGATTCTCATCCCTAGGATGTAGGAAGCTTCTCCCAGATCCTTTATGGAGAACTATGATGACAACCAAATCTTTATTCCCTGTAATGCAGGGACATCATTCCCGATTAAGAGAATGCCATCCACATACAATACAAGAAATATCACTACTAGACCATTAGCCCACTTATAAATGCAGGGCTCTTCTCTATTCTTAACGAAGCCATACATCTTGATCGTCCTATCAAAACATATGTTCCAACTCCGGGATACCTGCTTAAGTCCATAAATGGACCTCTGTAGCCTGCACACCTTAGACTCATCTGTGGATGTGAACCCTTCAGGTTGTATCATATACACCTCTTCATCCAGCTCTTCATTTAGGAAAGCTGTCTTCACATCCATCTGCCAGATTTCATAGTCCAGATGGACAGCTATCCAAGCATAATCTGAATGGATTTGAGCATTGCCACAGGAGAAAACGTCTCATCATAGTCTATACCATAACGTTGATGATATCCCTTGGCAACCAGACGGGCTTTATAGGTCTCCACCTTTCCGTTTGCGCCCCTCTTTCTCTTGAAGATCCACTTACACCCTATGGGTTTTACTCCTTCGGGTGGGTCAACCAATGTCCACACATCGTTGATCTTCATGGACTCTATTTCAGATTTCATGACCTCTAGCTATTTCTCAGAGTTAGATCTCTGCATTGCATTCATGTAGGTGATCAGATCCTCATCGTTTTCATCAAGTTCGACAGGATCGCTGTCTCGGATCAAGAAACCATAGTATCTGTCCGATTGATGTGGTACTCTATCAGATCACCTTAAGGGTGCAGGAACAATGGGCTCTGGATCTGATCTAACCAAATTCGATTCAAGTTCAGCAACTTGTGTCGATTTTTCCACCTGTCGAACTTCCTCAAGTTCGACCTTAGAGGCAACAGTCCCTTCACCAAGGAACTCCTTTTCCAAAAGGATTGTCTTAAGACTAACAAACACCTTTTGCTCATCAGCTAGGTAGAAATAATACCCTTTGATCTCTTTTGGATACCCTATGAAATAACACTTGTCAGACCTAGGTCCAAGCTTGTCCATAATTAAATATTTAACATAAGTCGGACACCCCCAAACCCTAAGATGCGAGAGTACTGGCTTACGTTCTATCCATATCTCATATGGCATTTTGGTTACAGACTTACTCGGAACCCTATTTAGAAGGTAACAAGCCGATTCGACCGCATATCTCCAGAGGAAGATTGGCAGACCAGCAAACCCCATCATGGATCGAACCATGTCCAACAAGGTCCGATTCCTCCTTTCAGACACACCATTATGCTGTGGTGTTCCAGAAGGAGTCCACTGAGAGAGAATCTCATTCTCCTCAAGATATGTCAGAAACTCATTGGAAAGGTATTCACCTCCTCGATCAGATCGAAGAGTTTTAATATACTTTCCAGTTTATTTTTTTACCTCATTTCGGAATAGTTTGAACATTTCAAATGACTCCGACTTATGCTTCATTAAGTAGACATACCCATACCTCGATAGGTCATCTGTGAAGGTTATGAAGTAGAAATATCCATCTCTTGCACTTGAGCTCATGGATCCACATACATCAGAATGTACCAGATCTAAAAGTTTATTGACTCGCTCATCTTTTTCAGTAAAAAGTGACTTGGTCATCTTCTCAAGAAGACAGGACTCACATGTTGATAGTGATTCACAATCACCAACTTCAAGAATTTCTTCTTGAACCAACCTATTTATCCTGTTCTTATTGATATGACCTAGCCTACAGTGCCAAAGGTAGACTTCTGACATATTATCCATTCTAGGGCATTTACCGGAGGTTTGAACCACATTAACAGGCTGTGATAGTAAGTAAATTTTATTATTTAGTTGTCCAACAAATATTGTAACACCATTCAAAATGACATTGCAAATATTTTTTTTTATTAAAAATTTATAACTATACATGACCAAAAGGCCTACAGAAATAATATTTAATAAAAAGCTTGGACAATAGTGACATTCACTCAGAATTACATTACGAGAGTTGATTACAAGGTTCATGATTCCTAAAGCTAGAACTTAAACTTTACTTCCATCTCCAACGTTCAGGAACCTCTCGCCTTCATCAAATCTCCTACTGACCTGTAGACCCTGCATCAAATTACAGATATGATAAGGGCTTCCGGTATCCAATATCTCGGTAGTAGTATCACAAATGAAAAAGTTGCAAGGTGTTATCATATAATTACCTTACTTCTTCTTCGGCCTGTTCAGATCCAGGGAGGCAATGTATAGAGGACAGTTCCTCTTCCAGTGCCCCTGCTTCTTGCAAAAGAAGCACTCCGCCTGGCTCTGGTCGGGCTTGTGCTTCTTGGTCTGACCCTGTGCAGACATCCCAACATGCGACTGCACCTTCTTATTCTTCTTCTTCTTGTTCTTCTTTCCTTTCTTAAAGGATCGACGACCAGAAGAAGACCCTCCCACAACATTCATCAACTCCTTATGGAGCTGGTTGTCCTTCTCAAAGTTCTGCGGCAACCTCAACAAGCCGTGGTAGTTCACTGTAGGCTTTGTCATCCGAAAATAAGTAAGAAATGGGAGGAAGGACTTGGGCAAAGAATTAAGGATCGCATTTTTACCAAGCTGCTCGTGCAAGGGAAAGCCCAGTTTACTTAGGCGCTCAATCATTTCGATCATGTACAGTACATGATCGGTGACTGAAGTCCCATCCCTCATCCGATCATTAAAAATGGCACAACTAGTTTTGTGCCTTTCAACATCGTCAGGCATGCCAAAGGAGTCATTCAACATTTGAAGCATCTCCTGCGGCTGGGCATTCTCGAACCTGCGGCTGAACTCATCATTCATTACAGCCAGCATTATGCACCGAACGGTGGTGCGGTCGTTGAGCCACTTCTGGTAAGTGTCTCGAACCACCCCCCTAGCGTTCGGGGCTGGCTCCTCAGGTGCCGGATCCGTTACTACATAAAGGATCTATTCATGCTCAAGGATGATTTTCAATTTTCAATACCAGCTATCAAAATTAGATCCCATGAGATTGTCATTATCTAATAATGATCGGAGCGACAGGGTAGTGGCCATAGCTGCATAAAAGAAAATCAGACCTCTATTAATACATAAATTATTAATACTAAAGACTTGGACTTTAGTCTAAAGTTTCTCCCACTATTTATACGAACTGGTAGCGTCAACTTCCAATTTGAGGAATTACTTTAGTTCCTTAGTGGGTACTAGAATCCACACAGACCACACATGAGCCCAACTTTGACTGGTCAACCCATGTGCATCTATGGGTAGGTTCATAACCAGTTGTTTCTCTAAACAACTTCTAGTAATTTATTTTGCCCCAGAACCTAATCAGTAGGCTTTGGCCTCCACTGAAAAGATCTGGTTAGGTCCAACCATTAACATGACTTGATTTGGTGAATCTGACTAATAAATGATCAAACCTGATTTTGGCCGGCCAACCTGACCACCATCAGAAAGACTCAATCAAATGATCATATTATGAATGATAATTTCATTAGTCAATAAGCACCAGGCCTTTGGGCCTCCAGTGATTATTAAACTAATGGACTCATTATCACTCACTTAATGGGAGGCTTTGACTTAGTTATCACTATAACTTAATCATTTTTAGAGACCTAATAATTTTTTTTTAAAAATTTTATTAAAGGATAGAAGAAAGAAATTAACCAGCCAATTTCAATCCTCCCACTGACTTCACCAAGTCAGATAAAAAAGATTTAATTAAAGCCGGCATTAGGAGCACCTAAATCAGTCACACTGATTTACCTAATGACATGGGTGAGCCCTAATCACCAAGTGATCTAATCAAAACCTAACTCACCAGGTTGGCCAGGTAAGTGAGATCAGTGGAGGGATATGCCATTAACTCGTCAGAGATCGAATCAATGCGAGTAGCTCCCACTTAAAAACCACTGGTCAGACTGCCGAACTTACCTTAGACACCAACCGGTTCATTAGTTTTAATTTGATCAACTTAGTAAATAGGGTTCCACCGCGTAGCCATGAATTAAGTCCATCTTGGTCTAGTTAAAGACATGGACCCATTCAACTACAACTATTGGAGTTGAGTCTAGAGTGTCCTTGACCTAATCTAATTCAACTTTTGATTAGATTTGATCAATTACTCTAATTTAGTCATTTCTTTAAGCTAACCTTAGGTCTAACCCAATTATGGACCTAATCCATCTAACCCATTGACCCACAAGTTTATGCAATTTTTTTAGGTCTTAATTCACAATTCTAGACCAACTAGACAACACTTAATTCTTTTAATTAAGTATTTGGGCTGATGGGTCAGGGTTTGGCATTTCGAAAATAATTTTTAAATTTGAAAGATTTTATTTTCTGTTCACCAAATATGTTGACTCATTTCATAAACGGATCAGCACATTTCATAAACAGCAATCCTATTGCTAATTACATAACAGAAAATAACTCAATCAAAATAAATCATGAATATTCCTTTAGATCTAATCTAACACATTCATGATAAATTTTACAATTAAACTTTTACAATTAAGTCCTTTCACTGTTTTATCTGCATGGGATATAATCGCTCGGCACCCTACCGCTATAGGAGAATCCCATCGAATGGGAGAAGAGGGCCTTTAAACTCTACTTTTCTCCTATGACCGGATGACCATGGCAACCAACCCAATTAGACTACTTGCTACTTGGATCAAGTATATCTAAATATACCAATTTCAAAATTTAAATTTTAAATTTTAAATTTCAAATTTCAAATTTCAAATTTTGAATTTCAAATTTCAAACAAATTTCAAATTTTAAATTTTAAATTTTAAATTTTGAATTTCAAATTTTGAATTTTAAATTTTGAATTTCAAATTTGAAATTTCAAACAAATTTTAAATTTTAATTTTTAAATTTTGAATTTTAATTTTTTGAATTTTAAATTTCAAATTTAAACTTTTAGATTACTACTTAATCTATGCATGCAAATGTATATCATATTTTAGAACCTGCTCTGATACCATTTGAAGTGTTTCAGTGCAGGGATAAAACGGTAATTATGAAACTTTTTTAAAAATTATAATTTTATAGTAAAAATTATTAATTAATCTAATTAATTAACATGTATTAACCCTATACAAGGATCTAAATATGATATATGTAGCATGTATTTAAATTTAAAATTCAAAATTTTACAGTAAATATTTTACTGTTATGTGTTCAGAACACATTACCTTCGTGCGGGTAGTCGATCGCCGTAGTGTGATCACTATCGAAAAGGTCTGATCATCGCAATGCAGTCACATAATATATCTGGCCTCCGTGGATCATCCACATGAAGCTCCTGATCTGATTGGCTCTTCACGAATGCTAATTCATCGCAGAACCCTTTCGACGGCCGATGCTGATCGAACTCCTTCGATCAGTGTCTGTCGATTTCTTGGATGCTCTGGATCATCAGCAGAGATACTTGAGAGGTTGATGAACCTCTTTCTGAAGTTTGGTGGGCTCACGACACTCGTAGCTCACCTTCTCACTTCCCGAACCCTAGGCAATAACCCTAGGGTACTCACAGAAAACCCTGCGCCCAGTCTCTCTTCTTTTCTTTTCTCTTCTTGTCTTTTCTTTTCTCACGCACAAGGCCTTTCTCATGCCATCCTTTCTCTCACAAATCAGATGTGCGCACGCCCCACCTTCTCTTTCCTTTTAAAATGGTGCAAGACCGTATTTTTACCGCGTGAAAGGATAAAGCTAGGTGGTTGCTCACTTGAATTCAAATCGAATTTGAATTCAAATGCCAACCAACCTATCCTTATCCACTCAAGGCATGAGAAGGGAGGGGTGTGGGCTTCTTTGTGCGTAGAGAGTTTACACGAGAAACTTTTTCTCGTGTAGAGCAAGTGGCGCACAAGTGGATAAGGTGGCGCATGGGATTAGTTGCTCATTCAAATTCAAACATCATTTGAATTTGAATGGCCAACTAATCAATCTTTATCCATTCAAATGGAGCACAAGGGAGGGGCGTGGGAAGGCTTTTGCATGAGAAAAATTCATGAGAACTTGTTTCTCATGAATTCAAATAGGCGTAGGTGAGGTGAGGTGGCGCAGGGAGATAAGTCAAGGGCTGTTTCAAACCTAATTGAACTAACCTTATTAAAATAGGTTAGGGACAATTAGACTAAATTAAATCTAACATAATTAGGATTAATTAGGCTCAATAAAATCTTAATCAAATCAGAAATTGACTAAGTCCAACCCTTGATCAGATCAGGGACCAAACCACCTTGGCGATTAGGTCAACTCTTAACCTAATCGGGTCAAACCCAACTGAATCCAATTCAATTGGACTTGATCTAAAAATAATTACTCAATCAAATTAAGTTAATTAATGATCAAATTACTAATTAAATCTCTCATAAATATTGAGTCCAAATCCGATGGGCAATTGGGCATCAAAGTCCATCGATATGCAACCTTGATCGAAGAGTCCCAAATCAGTGGGACTCTTGACCCCGGTACCCAAAATGTGTGGAACTCATGATCAGAGAATCCAGATTCTCGATCATAGAGTCCCAGACACATAGGACTCAGAGTCTTCGAGTATTAGGACTCTTGGTCGAAGAGTCCCAGTCCAGTGGGACTCTTCACCAGCCATCAGATCAGATAGGAACCTCTAATGTGTGTGACCCCGCAGGTTCGAACCTAAGTCGGTAGCACGGGAACCAATTTTTGTACTAATCGAAATGACCATCTAGCAATGGTACCCGACATCCGGATAGGTCGAATAGTCACAATCGCAACACTCAGAACCTACGCGAATATGGTTACTGTATAATTCATTCCTTTTGACCCCTGTGTATAGGACGACTTAGGGTTAAACTGTCAACCCTGATTAGATCATCTAAATCGTGCTCAACTCAAACAGTCCTGTGACTCCTCACTAGGACTACCCTGACCAAAGTTTTGTTAAATTGAAACACGACTGTATACAGCACCTGAACTGGAGTGGTCAATCCCATCTTGACACACGCACCGACAAGTCAAGTACTTGACTACACCCAGCAGCCTTCCATCACTGAATTAGAAATTCTGGTAGTCCAGTGCCTAGGTGCAGTGAGTTGCTTGTAAGTCACCGTGGTGGTCTCAGGTCAGAGAGATATTTATATCCATATCCCATCGGAGTAAATCTTGACAGCAGAAAAAACTCCAGAGTAGGTCACATTCAGTGCAGATGTACCCTTACATCTCACCTGTATGCCATACCAGTGTCTTCACACTCCTTGGTTAAGAGGACAACCAACCCATATGGCACACAACGATCTATGCTTGATAAATATTGTTGTCCTTGGAAACAACATATCATTTGGTCGCGAACAGGTTTAAGGACTAAACGACAAATCCTCTTTTGTCGAGTCTAAATAGTCCTAAGGACTTCACCACAACACAGGAGTCATTAGAAGATGAAACTATTTGTGATAAAAAATATTAAAATAACTTTTATTTATTTATAATTCATATACTAATACAAGAAAGAGCACAACCGTCAATAGACTGACGATTGGCTTTGGGACACTATTCCCAACAGAGGTGATGTCGACCTTCAGAAGATTGACGGAAAGGAGAACCTGACCGATCCCTTCACTAAAGCCCTGACGATAAAGGAGTTCGATAACCACAAGTCGAAGATGGGTATTAGATACTGTGCCAAGTGACTTTAGGACAAGTGAGAGTTGTTGAAAAATATGTCCCAAAAGTTAATCGTCAACCTGTTGACGATTGAGCAACCTTGTATTGTAATTGATTTGTTAATAAATAAAATATATTTTTGATATTTTTATCATAAGTTTTTATCTTCTAATGAACTCCGTTATTGTGATGAAGTCCTTAGGACTATTTAGGTTCGATAAAGAAAAGATTTATCGATTAGTCCTTAAAACTGTTCACGACCAAATGATGGACTGTTAATAAGGACGACAGCTTCTATCGAGCATTGGTCGCTGTAGGCCATATGGGTTGGTTGTCCTCTTAACCAAGGAGTATGGAGACACTGGTATGGCATACAGGTGAGATATAAGGGTACATCGTCATTGAACGTGACCAATTCCAGAGCATTCTGCTGTCGAAAATGTCTCTAATGGGATATAGGTATGAGTGTCCCTTAGACCTGAGATTGCCTCAGTGACTTGCAAGTAACTCACTGTGCTTTGGTACTGGACTAACTGAATTTTTAATTCAGTGACGAAAGATTTCTGGACATAGTCAAGTACTTGCGAAGTCAGAGTATGATCAAGATGGGATTGACCACTCCAAGAGTTGGAGAAGAATGAGTCACTGTATTTCAATTTAGCAAAATCTTGGCCAGGATAATCCATCAGATGGATTTGATATTTTGAAATACAATGTGGACAACCTGATCAGAGTTGACAGTTGAACTCTGAGGTATCCTATGAGCATTTTGGTCAAGGAGATGAATTATATAGAAACTATATCCGCATGGGTTCTAAGGATGTTGTTCTACACATTCGACTTATCCGGCCGTCGGGTACTATTGCTAGATGGTCTCTTTGATTGGTACAAAAATTTATTTCTATGCTACCAACTTAGGTTCGGACCTATGAGATCACACACATTAGAGTTCACGATCTGATCGGATGGTTGATCAACAATTAAGAATCATTCTAGGGTTAAACGATCAATACGATTGACATTTAACCTAGTGCAAGTGTTCAGGAGGATCGATTAGCAATTTGATTGCTAATTTGCTTAATTTGATTAAGCCAATGGGCTGAGATTAAGTATAATTGAATATAATTTAATTAGATTTGATTTGGGCTTGATTGGATCAAGTCCAATTGATTTATTGGATAAGCCAAGTGCAAGGAAAAACTAGTCCAAGTTTAATTAAGACTTGGGTCAACCTAATTTCTAATTCGATTAAAAAATTAAATCAAATTTAAATCTAATTTAATCTGATTAAATTAAATTTTTAATTGGGTTAAGATCTATTTTAATTGAGTTGATTTGGTTTTAGTTTGATTTGGTTTGAGAAACCAAATTTGAACAAGTCATAGATTGAATCCTAGTAAGACTAGGATTCCACCTTGCGCCACCTTAGCCCCCCACGCCCACTCTCTTTTATTTTGTGCGATAAAATCTTCTCTCCCAGGCCTTCACACATGCCCAAAGCTTTTCACTCTTTCTCTCTTACATAGAATGTGGTTGTGGATCAAGTCAAAGTAGGAATTAATTTGGATTTCAAATTTTATGAGATAGAATTTTAGGAAACCAAAACTCTTTCCTTATGGCACTAATTTTACCTAAATTTTTTTTGAAATTTTTATGACTTTTATGGCACATAATGTGCGCCCTTTTCTGGTGGTCCATATAGAAAAAGAAGGAGGGGGCACCCAAGAGTTGGGCACCACTTGTCTTGCCCTGTTTGGATTTTTCTTGACTAGGTATTGGACCTAGACAAGGATTCTTCATATCTCATTATTTAAGATGAATTTCTTCTTGAAATTTTCGTGAATTATAGATCATTGAGATACCTTTGGGGTGTGTAAAAATTAAGAAGAAAGAGTTTTGGGGCATGGAGATATAATAGATACAAAACTAAGTGTCTAGGTGAGAGCAAAGAGAAGAAGAAGAGGATCTTCTTCTAGGGTTGCTGAGTTCACCCCTTTCCTTCCTCCATCTATGAGTTTTCTGAGACTGTCTCATATCTAAAACTCCTTCTCCTACTTCTCATCTTTGAAAAAATCCAAATCGAGAAGAAGGAGGCATCTGATCGACCATCGAAGAATGATCAGCACAGTACTAGCATACTGTGCTGATTTCTAGGAACAAGACTTCTGATCATGATTCGTGGGCTCCTGTGGATGACTCCTAGAGACTGGATGCATGTGTGGCTCGCAACATCATCCTCAAGCTCAGATCAGCAAAGTTAGAACATAACTTGTAAGGTAATAAATATGATCTATTATATTTTACATACATTAGATGTGGTATAGAAACATGTTAATATGATCAACATGTAGTTTTTGCTCTTTATATTTTAATTTTTGATTTAATACCATGTAATAATCATGTAATAGGATCTTAGATCTAAGAATTCTCTAATTTTATAAGATAAATTTTGATTTATTTTAGTCTTCCGCTGCCTGATCTTGAAAAAGTTTCAAGATCTAATCCTGAAACCCTAGATCTGGTTCCTTCATACAGGAGTATCTCAGCATCTTTCAAAAGATCTTCACTAATTTTCTTAGCATTGGCAAGAAGGTTGAGGAGAAGATCAGGACGTTGGTCTTACTTTCATCACTTTCTCCTTCTTTTGAGTCTTTGGTGACTATTTTTTTTATGAAAAAGTGCACCATCAAGATGAATGAGGTCATTTGTATACTTCTCTAAAATAAGATTCTCAGATGAGAGAATTGAGCTTCGAGTTCAGGCAACAACTTGGCTTGGTAGTGATTGAAGGTGGTGGTGGTAAAAGATGAAGCGACAGAAGATCACAAGGTGGGCGGTCTAGGTCCAGATTCAAGTCGATAGACTATAGCAAGATCAGATACTACCGGTGTGATAAGTTGAAACATCGAGTTAGAGATTGTCCATAGCTCAAGGATCAGATGAGGGCTACTGCAGCAGCAGTCCAAGGTGGCAATATAAAAGAAAATAATGATATTTTTTGGATATTTGATGAGGTATCTACTTCTTTTCCATAGTGGATTTTAGATTTTACATATTTGCATCATGTTTGTTATAGAGAAGAGTAGTTTGACTTTCTGGAGAGTAGTGAGAATACTCGAATGGATCGAATTGTGTAGTCAAGGGCATACAGACTGTTAGCTTACAAACTCATGATGGAGCAGTGAAGAAATTGGATGAGGTTCGACACATACCTAATTTCAGGAGTAATCTAATTTCATTGAGCAAACTAGATTTAAGCATCTACAGGTAGAGAGTTGATGATAGAATCTTAAAGGTTTTGCACGATAGAAGGATTGTGTTGAAGGGGAAGAGGTATGGAGGACATTACCTTTTGATAGGGAGCTCAGTGTAAAGTGGAGCTTCAAGAGTCAGTAGAAGCTCAGAGCGAGGTGGAGCTCCAGGTATAGATGGATTGGGCACGAGACGGAAGCTCGAGAGGATGATAGGCAATATCACAGGATGAAGTTTCTATTACTGTAGGAGGCTATCCCACCCAGATCTTAGATTAGAATGATCACAGCATATGATGAAAATGAGATCAAGCAGTCTGGCTCAACTCCCATATTTGTCTATCCATAAACAGTCAGGCATATGCCCCAGAATATGGGGGCGAGATCATCTAGAAGCTTTCAAAGTTATATGGAGGCCGAATGTCAAGGTGAGGTAGAGATTGTTGGATTTTTTGGCACCTCAACATTCAATCCACAGTAGGTTCCCATAGAGCAGGCCTATAAGCATATAGGCCTATATGAAGGAACCAGATCTAGGGTTTCAGGGTTAGATCTTGAAATTTTTTCAAGATCATACAGCGGAAGACTAAAATAAATCAAAATTTATTTTCTAAGATCAAAAAATCCCTAGATCTAAGATCCTATTACATGATTATTACATAGCATTAAATCAAAAATTAAAATATATATAAATATAGTATGAACTACATGTTGATCATATCAACATGTTTCTATACTAGCTACATCTAATGTATGTATTAAATAATAGATCAGATCTATTACCTTGCAAGTTAGATGTTCTAACCTTGCTGATCTGGGCTTGAGGATGATGTTGCAAGCCACACATGCATCCGGCCTCTAGGAGTCGTCCACACGAGCCCACAAATCTCGATCAGAAGTCCTGCTTCAGAAAATCAGCACAGTATGCTAGTACTGCGCTGATCCTTCTTTGATGGTTGATCAGGTGCCTCCTTCTTTTTGATTTGGACTCTTCCAAAGATGAAAAGTAGAAGGAAAAGTTTCAGATCTGAGACACTCTCAGGAAACTCAAGATGGAGGGAGGAAAGATGTGAAAACAAAAACCCAAGAAGAAGACCCTCTTCTTCTTCACGTTTTTCTCTTTAGATACCCAAACTTGCATCTTTTATATCTCCACGACCCAAAGGTATTTCTCTCTGATTTTTGGATGGCACAAAGGTCTCTCAAATCTCTATCTCCTCCTAAAATTTCACAAAGAAACTCATCTTATATAGAGAGATATGATAGAGTCCTTGTCTAGGTCAAACACCTAGTCAAGGCTTATCCAAACATGGCAAGTAAAGGGACGCCCAACTCTTGAGCACCTCCTTCATATTTTCATGGATGGATCAACAAAAAAAGATGCACAATATAAACCCTAAAAGCCACAAAAATTCCAAAATAAATTTGGATAAATTCGGTGCAAAATTGAAAGAGTTTTGGATTTCTAAAACAATATCTCATAGAATTCAAAATCCAAACTTATTCCTTTTAGATTTGATCAAAACCACCTTCCATGTAAGAAAGAAGAGAGGAGACCTTTTGTGAACGTGGGAGAGATCTGAGAGAGGGCTTTTGTCACACAAAATAAGTGGAGATTGGCGTTGAATAAGAGAGAGGGCGTGGAGAAGGCTTATGTGGCGCAAGGTGGAATCCTAGTCCTACTAGGATTCTGTCTCATGACTTGTTTTAATTTGATTTTCCAAACCAAATCAAATCAAAATTAGATCAACCCAATTAAAATAGGTCTTAATCTAATTAATAACCTAATTTAATCAGATTAAATTAGATTTAAATCTGATTTAATTTTCTAATCAAATTAAAAATTAGATTGACCCAAGTCCTAGTTGAACTAGGACTAGTTTTTCCTTGCACTTGGCTTATCCAATAAACCAATTGGACTTGATCCAATCAAGCCCAAACCAAATCTAATTAAATCATATTTAATTATAATTAATCTCATCTCATTGGCTTAATCAAATTAAGCCAATTAGCAATCAAATTGCTAATCGATCCTCCTGCAACACTTGCACTGGGTTAAATATCAATCGTATTGATCATCTAACCCTAGAACGATTCTTAATCGTTGATCAACCATCTGATTGGATCATGAACTCTAATGTGTATGACCTCATAGGTCCGAACCTAAGCCGGTAGCATAGAAACAAATTTCTATACCAATCGAAGTGACCATCTAGCAATGGTACCCGACGATCGGATAGGTCGAATGTGTAGAACAACATCCTTAGAACCCATGCGGATATAGTTTTCATATAATTCATCTCCTTGACCAAAATGATCATAGGACATCTCAGAGTTCAACTGTCAACTCTGATCAGGTTGTCCACATTGTATTTCAAAATATCAAATCCATCTAATGGATTACCCTGGCCAAGGTTTTGCTAAATTGAAATACAGCGACTCATTCTTCTCCAACTCTTGGAGTGGTCAATCCCATCTCGATCACACTCTGACTTTGCAAGTACTTGACTGTGCCCAGAAGCCTTCCGTCCCTGAATTAAAAATTCAGTTAGTCCAGTACCAAAGCACAGTGAGTTGCTTGCAAGTCACTGAGGCGATCTCAAGTCTAAGGGACACTTATACCTATATCCCATCAGAGACATTCTCGATAGCAGAATGCTCTGGAGTTGGTCATGTTCAATGATGATGTACCCTTACATCTCACCTGTATGCCATACCAGTGTCTCCACACTCCTTGGTTAAGAGGACAACCAACCCATATGGCCTACAGCGACCTATGCTCGATAGAAGCTGTCGTCCTTATTAACAGCTTATCATTTGGTCGTGAACAGTTTTAAGGACTAATCGATAAATCCTCTCTTTATCGAACTTAAATAGTCCTAAGGACTTCATCATAACAACGGAGTTCATTAGAAGATGAAAGCTTATGATGAAGATGCCAAATATATATTTTATTTATTAATAAATCAATTACAATACTTGGTTGCTCAACCGTCAACAGCTTGACGATTGGCTTTTTGGGACACATTTTCCAACAACTCCCACTTATCCTAAAGCCACTCGGCACAGTATCTAATACCCATCTTCGACTTGTGGTTGTCGAACTCCTTTATTGCCAGGACTTTAGTGAAGGGGTCGGCTAGGTTCTCTTTTCCATCGATCTTCTGAAGGTCGACGTCACCTCGATCCACGATCTCTCGGACCAGGTGGAAGCGGTGCAAGATGTGCTTCGTCCGCTGATGTGCTTTGGGTTCCTTCACCTGAGCTATGGTACCAGTGCTGTCGCAGTAGAGCAGGACTAGACCATCGAGGGAGGGTGCTACTCCGAGCTCGTTGATGAATTTTCTCAACCACACAGCTTCCTTCGCGGTATCTGATGCTGCGATATACTCCGCTTTACAAACAGAGTCTGCCACAGTATGCTGCTTGGAACTCTTCCAACAGATGGCTCCACCATTCAGAGTAAAGATATAACCCGACACACTCCTGCTGTCATCATGGTCAGATTGGAAGCTGGAGTCTGTGAACCCCACAAGTTTCAGATCTGACTCACCATAAGTCAACCATTGGTCCTTAGTATTTCTCAAATACTTAAGGATGGCTTTAACCACTTTCCAGTGATTTTCTCCAGGATCAGATTGGTATCTACTCATTACTCCTAGTGAGTATGCCACATCTGATCTTGTACATGTCATGGCGTACATGATAGATCCCACGGCTGAAGCATATGGGACTCTACTCATACGCTCTCTCTTTTCAGGAGTTGTCAGACAATCCTTCTTAGAGAGAGAAATTCCTTGGCCTATCGGTAGATAGCCCTTCTTAGAATTCTCCATGCTGAACCTCTTCAGCACAGTATCTATGTACATGGACTGGGATAACCCAAGCATCCTTTTAGATCTATCCTTATAGATCTTCATCCCTAGGATGTAGGATGCTTCACTCAAGTCCTTCATGGAGAACTGTGATGACAACCAAACTTTTATTTCCTATAGTGCGGGGATGTCATTCCCGATTAAGAGAATATCATCCACGTACAAGATAAGAAATACCACAACTGGACCATTTGCCCATTTATAGATGCAGGGCTCTTCTCCATTCTTAATGAAGCCATACGTTTTGATCACCTTATCAAAATGCATGTTCCAACTCTGAGAAGCTTGCTTCAATCCATAAATGGATCTCTGAAGCTTGCACACCTTGGACTCATCTGTGGATGTAAACCCCTCAGGTTGTATCATATACACCTCTTCGGTCAGCTCTCCATTCAGAAAAACTGTCTTTACATCCATCTGCCAGATCTCATAATCTAGATGGGCAGCTATTGCAAGTATTATCCGAATAGATTTGAGCATTGCCACAGGAGAAAATGTCTCGTCATAGTCAATACCATAACGTTGACGATACCCCTTGACAACCAGATGGGCTTTATAGGTCTCCACCTTTCCGTCTGCGCCCCTCTTCCTTTTGAAGACCCATTTACACCCAATGGGTTTAACCCCTTCAGGTGGGTCAACCAATGTCCATACATCGTTGACCTTCATGGACTCCATTTCAGATTTCATGGCTTCAAGCCATTTCTCAGAATCAGATCTCTGCATTGCATCCATATAGGTGATCGGATCCTCATTATTCTCATCAAGTTCGATGGGATCACCGTCCCAGACCAAGAAATCGTAGTATCTGTCCGGTTGACGCGGTACTCTACCAGATCACCTTAATGGTGCAGGTACATTGGGCTCCGGATCTGATCTAATCATATCCGACTCAGGTTCAGCTATTGGTGTCGGTCTTTCTACCTGTTGAACTTCATCAAGTTCAACCTTAGAGGCAACGGTTCCTTCACCAAGGAACTTCTTTTCTAAAAAGATTGCCTTAAAGCTGACGAACACCTATTGTTCATCAGCATGGTAGAAAAAATATCTTTTTGTCTCTTTGGGGTATCCTATGAATGAGCATTTGTCAGACCTAGGTCCAAGTTTGTCTGTGACTAATCATTTGACATAGGCCGGGCACCCCCAGACCCTAAGGTGTGAAAGTACTGACTTACGCCCTGTCCATATCTCATATGGAGTCTTAATTACAGACTTACTTGGAATCCTATTTAACAGATAACAGGCCGATTCGAGAGCATATCTCCAGAAGGATATCAGCAAGCTAGCAAAAACCCATCATGGATCGGACCATGTCTAACAGAGTCCGATTCCTCCTTTCAGACACACCATTATGCTGTGGTGTTCCTGGAGGAGTCCATTAGGAGAGAATCCCATTCTCTCCTAGATATGTAAGAAATTCACTAGAAAGGTATTCTCCTCCTCGATCAGATCGAAGAGTTTTAATACTCTTCCCAGTTTATTTTTCTACTTCACTTCGGAATCATTTGAACATTTCAAATGAATCCGACTTATGTTTCATCAGATAGACATATCCATATCGGGATAGGTCATCCGTGAAAGTTATGAAGTAGAAATATCCACCTCTAGCACTTGTGCTCATGGGATCGCATACATCAGTATGTACTAGGCCCAAGAGCTCAGTAGCTCTCTCACCTTTTTCAGTAAAAGGTGACTTGGTCATTTTACCAAGAAGACAGGACTCACAGGTTGGAAGTGATTCACAATCACTGACTTCGAGGATTTTCTCTTGAGTCAACCTGTTTATTCTGTTCTTGTTTATATGACCTAGCCTACAGTGCCATAAGTAGATATCTGACACACTATCTAAACTAGGGTGCTTGCCAGTAGAATAGACTCTTATCAGGCTTGATTTTTTTTTTTTGGTCTGGCTCTGCACTGATGTCCTAGCCTGAACTTGCACCTTCTTTACTTTCTTCTTCTTGTTCTTCTTCCCTTTCTTAAAAGGTCGAGAACCAGGAGACGAACCTCCCACTAAATTCACCGACTCCTTGTGAAGTTGGTGATCCTTCTCAAAGTTCTGAAGCAACCCCAGTAACCCGTGGTAGTTCTCTTCAGGCTTTGTTATTCTATAATGAGTGAGGAATGGGAGATAAGACTTGGGCAGCGAGTTCAGTATTGCATCTTTCCCAACCTGCTCATGCAAGGAAAAATCGAGCTTGCTCAATCATTCCATCAGCTCGATCATGTACAATACATGATCAGTGACAGAGGCACCATCCCGCATTTTGGCGTTGAAGATGGCACAACTAGTCTTGTGCCTCTCCACGTCATCGGGTGTGCCAAAGGCATCCTCCAACACTTGAAGCTTGTCCTTTGGCTGAGCCATCTCGAATCTGCGACTGAACTCGTCGCTCATGATAGCCAGCATGATACAGCGCATCGTGGTCCGATCACTAAGCCACTTCTGGTAAGTGTCTCTGATTGTTCCACGTGCATTGACAGCTGGCTCCTCAGGTGCAGGATCTATTATCACATATAGGATCCGTTCATGCTCCAGGACTATCTTCAACTTTCGGTACCAGCTACCGAAGTTGGATCCCACCAACTTATCATTGTCCAACAATGATCGGAGCGATAGGGAAGTGGCCATATTTGCACAAAGGAGAACCATAACCTAATTAGTAATTGATTCATTAAACCTAAAGATTTGGACTTTAATCAAAAGGTTTCTCCCACTATTTTATTCGAATTGGTAGCCTCTACCTTCAATTCGAGGAATTACCCTAATTCCTTAGCGGGTACTAGAATCCACTTAGACTGCACACAAGCCCAACTTTGGTTGGCCAACCCATGTACATCTAAGGGTAGGTTCATAACCAATTGTTTCTCTAAACAATTTCTAGTAATTTTAATTTTGCCCCAGAAACCTAATCAGTAGGCTTTGGCCTCCACTGTAAGGATCCAGTTAGGTCCAACCATTAACATGATCATACTTGGTGTATCTAACCAACGAATGATTAAGCCTAACTTTGGTTGGCTCACCTAACCACCATTAGAGAGATACTTCCAAGTCATCATATGATGAGTGATAATTCCATTAGTCAACAAGCACCAGGCCTTTGGGTCTGCAATGATTATTGAGTTCATGGACTCATTATCAAACACCTTAATGGGAGGCTATGACTCAGTTATCTCCATAACTTTATCATTTTAAGAACCTAATAATTTTAGAGGATTTAAATAATATAGAGGATGAAGTCAGATGAACCAGCTTATCATGATCCTCCCACTGGCTTCACCAAGTCAGCTTAAGGGAGACCATTAAAAGGGCTGGTCTAGGAGCACCTAAATCAGTCACACTGAGTTACCTAGCTGACATGGGTCAGCTCGAATAGTCAAGTGATCCGATCAAAACATAATTTCACCAAGAGGCCAGGTAAGTTCGATCAGTGGGAGGGTCTACCAAAGCTTGCCTTAGACACCATCAAAAATGGCCAGATAAGCGGGTTCCCAATTAAAAACCACCGGTCTGGTTTACCTTAGACACCAACTAGTTTAATTAATTTCGATTAGATCAACCTAACAGTTCGTGCTAGACCGCTTAGCCAAAAATCAAGTCTATTTGGTTCTCGTTAAAGACATGGACTTGACCAACTACAACTATTGTAATTGATCTAGAGAATCCTTGACCTAATCTAAGACAACAATTGATTAGATTTAGTCAATTCTCTAATTAAGTCCATCTTTAATCTAACCATAGGTCTAACCCAATTAATGGATCTAATTCCCACTAACCCATTAACCCAATGTGTTATGATTTGTGTCTTAGGTTTTTCAATTCACAATCCTAGAACCTAATCAAACAACTTCTTAATTCTTAATTAAGTTTTGGGCTGAGGGTTGGGTTTGACTTTTCAAAAAATAATTTTCATATTTGTAAAATAATTTACAATATGATTCTACCAATCATATTGCATGTTTGATTCATAATCAAGATGCAAGTGAAATAAACATGAAACTACTTTAGATCTAATCTAAACAGGTTCATGTAATTGAAACAATTTCAACTTTAAATAATTTCTTTGCATAAAAATTATTAACAAAGAGATTTTATTTCAGATTTAAATATCTTTTAAATCTAATAAATCATAATTTAATCTAGATCTTATCTAACAAATTTATGATTAAAGATAGATCTACACAAACTAGGACAACCTTTGCACTGTAAGGGGTAAACCTTACAGCAGGACAACCTTGCAGTTTGTGATTGATCTAAAATTTTAATTTTAGATTTAATAATCAGATTATAAATTAGATCTAATCTAAAAATAATCTAAGCATATATAAATAATCATGTAATAAAGAACCTGGACTCTGATACCAATTGAAGGAACCAGATCTAGGGTTTCAGGGTTAGATCTGAAACTTTTTCAAGATCATACAGCGGAAGACTAAAATAAATAAAAATTTATTTTCTAAGATCAGAA
>NC_026006.2:37658351-37684821 GCF_000442705.2 Elaeis guineensis | reverse complement strand
CCAGTTTATTTTCTACTTCACTTCGGAATCATTTGAACATTTCAAATGAATCCGACTTATGTTTCATCAGATAGACATATCCATATCGGGATAGGTCATCCGTGAAAGTTATGAAGTAGAAATATCCACCTCTAGCACTTGTGCTCATGGGATCGCATACATCAGTATGTACTAGGCCCAAGAGCTCAGTAGCTCTCTCACCTTTTTCAGTAAAAGGTGACTTGGTCATTTTACCAAGAAGACAGGACTCACAGGTTGGAAGTGATTCACAATCACTGACTTCGAGGATTTTCTCTTGAGTCAACCTGTTTATTCTGTTCTTGTTTATATGACCTAGCCTACAGTGCCATAAGTAGATATCTGACACACTATCTAAACTAGGGTGCTTGCCAGTAGAATAGACTCTTATCAGGCTTGATTTTTTTTTTTTGGTCTGGCTCTGCACTGATGTCCTAGCCTGAACTTGCACCTTCTTTACTTTCTTCTTCTTGTTCTTCTTCCCTTTCTTAAAAGGTCGAGAACCAGGAGACGAACCTCCCACTAAATTCACCGACTCCTTGTGAAGTTGGTGATCCTTCTCAAAGTTCTGAAGCAACCCCAGTAACCCGTGGTAGTTCTCTTCAGGCTTTGTTATTCTATAATGAGTGAGGAATGGGAGATAAGACTTGGGCAGCGAGTTCAGTATTGCATCTTTCCCAACCTGCTCATGCAAGGAAAAATCGAGCTTGCTCAATCATTCCATCAGCTCGATCATGTACAATACATGATCAGTGACAGAGGCACCATCCCGCATTTTGGCGTTGAAGATGGCACAACTAGTCTTGTGCCTCTCCACGTCATCGGGTGTGCCAAAGGCATCCTCCAACACTTGAAGCTTGTCCTTTGGCTGAGCCATCTCGAATCTGCGACTGAACTCGTCGCTCATGATAGCCAGCATGATACAGCGCATCGTGGTCCGATCACTAAGCCACTTCTGGTAAGTGTCTCTGATTGTTCCACGTGCATTGACAGCTGGCTCCTCAGGTGCAGGATCTATTATCACATATAGGATCCGTTCATGCTCCAGGACTATCTTCAACTTTCGGTACCAGCTACCGAAGTTGGATCCCACCAACTTATCATTGTCCAACAATGATCGGAGCGATAGGGAAGTGGCCATATTTGCACAAAGGAGAACCATAACCTAATTAGTAATTGATTCATTAAACCTAAAGATTTGGACTTTAATCAAAAGGTTTCTCCCACTATTTTATTCGAATTGGTAGCCTCTACCTTCAATTCGAGGAATTACCCTAATTCCTTAGCGGGTACTAGAATCCACTTAGACTGCACACAAGCCCAACTTTGGTTGGCCAACCCATGTACATCTAAGGGTAGGTTCATAACCAATTGTTTCTCTAAACAATTTCTAGTAATTTTAATTTTGCCCCAGAAACCTAATCAGTAGGCTTTGGCCTCCACTGTAAGGATCCAGTTAGGTCCAACCATTAACATGATCATACTTGGTGTATCTAACCAACGAATGATTAAGCCTAACTTTGGTTGGCTCACCTAACCACCATTAGAGAGATACTTCCAAGTCATCATATGATGAGTGATAATTCCATTAGTCAACAAGCACCAGGCCTTTGGGTCTGCAATGATTATTGAGTTCATGGACTCATTATCAAACACCTTAATGGGAGGCTATGACTCAGTTATCTCCATAACTTTATCATTTTAAGAACCTAATAATTTTAGAGGATTTAAATAATATAGAGGATGAAGTCAGATGAACCAGCTTATCATGATCCTCCCACTGGCTTCACCAAGTCAGCTTAAGGGAGACCATTAAAAGGGCTGGTCTAGGAGCACCTAAATCAGTCACACTGAGTTACCTAGCTGACATGGGTCAGCTCGAATAGTCAAGTGATCCGATCAAAACATAATTTCACCAAGAGGCCAGGTAAGTTCGATCAGTGGGAGGGTCTACCAAAGCTTGCCTTAGACACCATCAAAAATGGCCAGATAAGCGGGTTCCCAATTAAAAACCACCGGTCTGGTTTACCTTAGACACCAACTAGTTTAATTAATTTCGATTAGATCAACCTAACAGTTCGTGCTAGACCGCTTAGCCAAAAATCAAGTCTATTTGGTTCTCGTTAAAGACATGGACTTGACCAACTACAACTATTGTAATTGATCTAGAGAATCCTTGACCTAATCTAAGACAACAATTGATTAGATTTAGTCAATTCTCTAATTAAGTCCATCTTTAATCTAACCATAGGTCTAACCCAATTAATGGATCTAATTCCCACTAACCCATTAACCCAATGTGTTATGATTTGTGTCTTAGGTTTTTCAATTCACAATCCTAGAACCTAATCAAACAACTTCTTAATTCTTAATTAAGTTTTGGGCTGAGGGTTGGGTTTGACTTTTCAAAAAATAATTTTCATATTTGTAAAATAATTTTACAATATGATTCTACCAATCATATTGCATGTTTGATTCATAATCAAGATGCAAGTGAAATAAACATGAAACTACTTTAGATCTAATCTAAACAGGTTCATGTAATTGAAACAATTTCAACTTTAAATAATTTCTTTGCATAAAAATTATTAACAAAGAGATTTTATTTCAGATTTAAATATCTTTTAAATCTAATAAATCATAAATTTAATCTAGATCTTATCTAACAAATTTATGATTAAAGATAGATCTACACAAACTAGGACAACCTTTGCACTGTAAGGGGTAAACCTTACAGCAGGACAACCTTGCAGTTTGTGATTGATCTAAAATTTTAATTTTAGATTTAATAATCAGATTATAAATTAGATCTAATCTAAAAAATAATCTAAGCATATATAAATAATCATGTAATAAAGAACCTGGACTCTGATACCAATTGAAGGAACCAGATCTAGGGTTTCAGGGTTAGATCTTGAAACTTTTTCAAGATCATACAGCGGAAGACTAAAATAAATAAAAATTTATTTTCTAAGATCAGAAAATCTCTAGATCTAAGATCCTATTATATGATTATTACATAGTATTAAATTAAAAATTAAAATATATATAAATATAGTATGAACTACATGTTGATCATATCAACATGTTTCTATACTAGCTACATCTAATGTATGTATTAAATAATAGATCAGATCTATTACCTTGCAAGTTAGACATTCTAACCTTGCTGATCTGGGCTTGAGGATGATGTTGCAAGCCGCACATGCATCCGACCTCTAGGAGTCATCCACACGAGCCCACGAATCTCGATCAGAAGTCCTGCTTTAGGAAATCAGCACAGTATGCTAGTACTGCGCTGATCCTTCTTTGATGGTTGATCAGGTGCCTCCTTCTTGATTTGGACTCTTCCAAAGATGAAAAGTAGAAGGAGGAGTTTCAGATCTGAGACACTCTCAGGAAACTCAAGATGGAGGGAGGAAAGATGTGAAAACAAAAACCCAAGAAGAAGACCCTCTTCTTCTTCACGTTTTTCTCTTTAGACACCCAAACTTGCGTCTTTTATATCTCCACGACCCAAAGGTATTTCTCTCTAATTTTTGGATGGCACAAAGGTCTCTCAAATATCTATCTCCTCCTAAAATTTTATAAAGAAACTCATCTTATATAGAGAGATATGATAGAGTCCTTGTCTAGGTCAAACACCTAGTCAAGGCTTATCCAAACATGGCAAGTAAAGGGACGCCCAACTCTTGAGCACCTCCTTCATATTTTTGTGGATGGATCAACAGAAAAGGGTGCACAATGTAAACCTTAAAAGCCATGAAAATTTTAAAATAAATTTGGATAAATTCGGTGCAAAATTGAAAGAGTTTTGGATTTCTAAAACTCTATCTCATAGAATTCAAAATCCAAACTTATTCCTTTTAGATTTGATCAAAACCACCTTCCATGTAAGAAAGAAGAGAGGAGACCTTTTGTGAACGTGGGAGAGATCTGAGAGAGGGCTTTTGTCGCACAAAATAAGTGGAGATTGGCGTTGAATAAGAGAGAGGGCGTGGAGAAGGCTTATGTGGCGCAAGGTGGAATCCTAGTCCTACTAGGATTCTGTCTCATGACTTGTTTTAATTTGGTTTCCCAAACCAAATCAAATCAAAATTAGATCAACCCAATTAAAATAGATCTTAATCTAATTAATAACCTAATTTAATCAGATTAAATTAGATTTAAATCTGATTTAATTTTTTAATCAAATTAGAAATTAGATTGACCCAAGTCCTAGTTGAACTAGGACTAGTTTTTCCTTGCACTTGGCTTATCCAATAAACCAATTGGACTTGATCCAATCAAGCCCAAACTAAATCTAATTAAATCATATTTAATTAGAATTAATCTCATCCCATTGGCTTAATCAAATTAAGCCAATTAGCAATCAAATTGCTAATCGATCCTCCTGCAACACTTGCACTGGGTTAAATATCAATCGTATTGATCATCTAACCCTAGAACGATTCTTAATCGTTGATCAACCATCTGATCGGATCATGAACTCTAATGTGTATGACCTCATAGGTCCGAACCTAAGCCGGTAGCATAGAAACAAATTTCTATACCAATCGAAGTGACCATCTAGCAATGGTACCCGACGACCGGATAGGTCGAATGTGTAGAACAACATCCTTAGAACCCATGCGGATATAGTTTTCATATAATTCATTCCCTTGACCAAAATGATCATAGGACATCCCAGAGTTCAACTGTCAACTCTGATCAGGTTGTCCACATTGTATTTCAAAATATCAAATCCATCTAATGGATTATCCTGGTCAAGGTTTTGCTAAATTGAAATACAGCGACTCATTCTTCTCCAACTCTTGGAGTGGTCAATCCCATCTCGATCACACTCTGACTTCGCAAGTACTTGACTGTGCCCAGAAGCCTTCCGTCCCTGAATTAAAAATTCAGTTAGTCCAGTACCAAAGCACAGTGAGTTGCTTGCAAGTCACTGAGGCGATCTCAAGTCTAAGGGACACTTATACCTATATCGCATCAGAGACATTCTCGACAGCAGAATGCTCTGGAGTTGGTCACGTTCAATGATGATGTACCCTTACATCTCACTTGTATGCCATACCAGTGTCTCCACACTCCTTGGTTAAGAGGACAACCAACCCATATGGCCTACAGCGACCTATGCTCGATAGAAGCTGTCGTCCTTATTAACAGCTTATCATTTGGTCGTGAACAGTTTTAAGGACTAATCGATAAATCCTCTCTTTATCGAACTTAAATAGTCCTAAGGACTTCATCATAACAACGGAGTTCATTAGAAGATGAAAGCTTATGATGAAGATGCCAAATATATATTTTATTTATTAACAAATCAATTACAATACTTGGTTGCTCAACCGTCAACAGCTTGACGATTGGCTTTTTGGGACACATTTCCCAACACTATAGGTGCAGCCTGCAGGCACATGTGGCCCATAGTACCACGCTCGTAGCGCTTGGCCTAGGATGTTCAAGGTGCGGTCTGCCATGCAGTCCACCGTGCGGTCCAATGTGCACAGCACATGGTCCACGTGCGAGTGTCTGGTCCAGGGCCTCATGCGGTCCACTGCGAGCCTTATGCGGTCCATGCACCACTTCATGCGATCTTTGTCATGGTGCATGCAATCCAAGTACTGTTTTTGTGTGATCAGATGGTTGAGATGGTGAGTGGGCATGATCAGATGGCCAAAAGAGAATTTTTGAGTTCTAATAGAAGTTTGGATTCGATTTGAACTCAATTTGGTCCCTATAAAATGAGGTAGATGGGCTGTGGAGCAATGGGAGCGGCTGAAGAGAAAGGATAGCAGCAGAGAGTCTCCTTGAGGGGTTTGGAGAGCTTTGTAAGGATTTTTTTTGTGCTTCTTGTTAAGAGAGAGATTGATGTATGAGGGTTGAAAGGGTGTGATCTCCTCTTGTATTTATTTTTTCTCGTAGTAAAAGTTGCATGCTCCATGGAGGTAAGCCTTGTGCTAATCTACATTATTTTTGATTGTGTCCTTTGTGTATCTCTCTTCTTTCTTTCTATTGTGGTATCGACATCATCACTAGTATTCATAATCTTAGGTGCGGGATCTATATTTCACACTCGTGAGGGATCCTCCCAATACAAAGGTTTAGATTTCAGTATTCTATTCCTTCTATTTTTTGGCTCAAAGTTTTGGGTCAGGAAGATCGTGTTTCTTTGGCTCCAGAGGGTCGAGTCATCCTTTATGAGAAGACTCTCCGAGCAAGTCTTTGTTTGCCTTTCCATTTGTTTGCTTCTAATATTCTTGATTTTTATAAAATTCTTCCAACCCAAATTACTTTGAACTCCATTCAGATGATTTGCATCCTCATTATCTTTTGTAGTTGGTTCAGAGTTCCACTGAGAACTTCTCTTTTCAGGATATTGTTCACCTTGAAGAAGCACCCTTATGATAAAGGATGGTGGTAGTTTAATCCTCAGCATAGTTATAAGTTTATTAGTGGCCTTCCATCCTCCATCCATGATTGGAGAGTTGGTTCTTTTTCATGTCCACCGACCTTCCTTGGGGCTTTAGTTGGATTTGGGGCGATCCTCGGCCTTCCTCAAATAAGGAGAAATCGGTTCTCCCTAAGGATGAAGAGGACTATCATAAGTTGCTCTATATCGAGGTGCCTAAATTAAGCAATCTCTTGGCTGAGCAGCATCTCTATGATGCTGGCTTTAGTCCTACCCTTCCTTGGGGTATGTCTGAGTCTTTTGATTTACTAATTATTTGGTTCATTTTTTCCTTCTTTTTATTTTCTTTGGTGCTGACCTTTTGTCTTTGGTGTCGTAGCGACAAGGCCATCACTTGATGCTCTCAAGATGGCATTGCTGAAGAAGAGGCCATCCGGATCTTCTAGTGTAGGGTTTTTCATGAGAAAAAAATTCAAGCTGACTCCAACTCCTCTGACTCTATCGGCTCATCTAACCTCAAGGACTTCTCACTCTACCGAGACCTCTGGCACCAAACTAGTCAAAGTCGTCAAGGTTTTCGAATTTGTCATTTTGCTACCATTGAGCATAGCTCTGCCAGTCACATTAGAATCTGATCGAGCCTCGATTTCACCACTCTCTCATCGGGCTCCATCTCCGACATGGTCGGGGTCTCTCCCCACATATTTTGCTATACAAACTGTAGCCCCTTAGCATGAAGCTATGCCTTCATCGTCTGCTGTTGAGGAGGACTTGATCACCCTTGTCAAGAGGGTTCAACAAGATGATTCTATTTTTAGAAACCACCAGCTTGCTAAGGAGCTCATGGGCATCCTTGGACTAGATCAAAACCAAGTCTCAACCATTCGACAAGGCATTGACCACCTCAGTTGGACATCTCTTCAAGGTAAGTTTATTTGGATTTATCTCTTATTTCTAATATTTTCAAGATTCTTAATTTTGGTTTTTCTCCGTAGATAATGCATGACATTGCTCACCAGGATGACGTAGTCATCGGCTTAAACCTCATCAAATGGAGGCTTGAAGGGGAGCTGCACAATGCCGAGACTCAACAGAAGGCAGCAATGGAAGCTAAGGTGAATGCAGAGGAGGAGTCTTCTAGGGTGAGGCTCAATCTCTTCGAGGCTCAGGAGAAAGTTAGGCAGCTTGAAGGCTACTTGGTAGCAGAGTGGCGGTCGAGAAGGAGAAGATGATTGCTAAAGCCAAGATTAAGGCAATCGATGAGTTCTGATCTTTATCTGACTTCAAGGTTGAGGTCACAGAGGGATCGACCATAGCTTATTGTTTTGGATTCGACTCATGCAAGGCTCAAGTTGCTCAATTTTTTCCTAAAGTTGATGTCGGTTGGCTAGATCTATATGCTCTTCTAGAGGGAGCTACTAGCCCTACTAGCGAAGAGCATCTCAATCATCCTAAGACTGAGATACCATCCGAGCATGTTGCCGAAGCAGAGGTTGCAATCAAACCTACTGTTGATGCAATTCATGAGTCGCTTACCATAGAGGCATCTGAGCTGATCTTTGAGGCTGATGTGGTGGCTGAGCATAGGTTCGAGGTCCCACCTAAAGCCTCGATTGACATTGAAGACTTGTAGGGACTTTTGTGTATTTTGTTTTGTTCTACTTCAATCTTCAATGTCCTATAGATAAACTTTTTAAAGAAGTAAAGATATGACTTTACTTTTTGAAGTCTGATGCCCTTATTCTAAAGCTGATCCCGACTTGCACAGTCTTGAAAATTTTTCAAGTTATAAGCTTCAGCAGATCTCTGATCCCTTGGACAGTTTTCATCATGCCTTCTAGCTTTGTTTCTTTTTGATGTTAACTTTACTAAGCTTATCTTCTCATTGAAATTCTAGAAATATGGTTGGATGAGTATCGAAGTAATTCTTTAAGATTTTTTTGGTTAAGTACTTTGGTCATGTCCTCGGATTTGTTCCAAGGATTTCATTTGTGGGCTCCTAGCATAGGCCAGCATATCCCCTAGTTATTGAATGGTTACCTTATCCGAAGTCTTTTTAGATGGGGGCTGTTCTTGAACTCATACTCTTTGTTAATGTAAATTCCCAAAGTTTATTTCGATATAATTGTGTAGAATCTATCTAGTCAATGACTTTGGTCATGTCCTCGAACCAATTCTAAGATTCTCATTTGTGGAGGTCTTGACTTGGGTCAAGATGTCTCCTTATTGTCATCGGATAATTTCTAACTAATATTTCAAGCTCTCAGCCTAAGACAAGATATCTTCGAGATTTATATATGGAGGTTCTAACTTAGACCAGGATATCCCCAATCGTCGGTGCTTTGCCAACTAATATTTGGAGGTCTTAGCCTTAGCTGAGATATCTTTGAGAGATTGATCCACTGATCTAGTCATCAAGATTTAGTTTGGCATCTTAATATCCCAAAATAATCATCATCATCAGTAACTTGCTAAGTCTGATGTCTGAGGTTTCAGGTGGATCTAAGATATCTTGAAGGACTATACATTGAAGGGTCGTATTGTTGATCAACACCGCTGCAACCTAGACAACACCTGTCTCTAATATCAATCATGCACCCTAGTATCATCTGGCTCTAATATCAATTATCAAAGATCTGGTACCACTTGTTGTAGTAGAAAGAAAGAAGAAATAGGATAGACACAATCAAATACATAGATTAGACCAAGATCTAACTCATAGGGCATGCAAACTTCACTATGAGAGAAAATAACAAGTACAAGAGGAGATCTCACACTCTCAACTCTCATATACAAATCTCTCTCAGTAAGAAGCACTCATCCTCACAAAAACTCTCACAAAATCCCAAGGAGACCCTCTCACATGCCTGCCATAACAAGGTTCTTGACACTTCTGATTGCTTTCTGTGATCTAAGCCACTACATCATGCCTCAGCCTCTATCCCTACTCTCATGGCTACTCCCACGACTGTTAAAAGACACTCACGACTGGTGTTAATGCCCCACCATAGCTGCTTATGCCAAGCTACTCCTGGTTGGTCTGCCTGCTGCTTATACCAAGCCACTTCTCAGCCTCTACCACAACTGCTCAGGTCAAGCTGCTCCCGACTGCTTTGCTTGCTGCTTATGCCAAGCCGCTCCTTAGCCTCTGCCGCAGCTACTAATGCCAAGCTACTCTTGTTTGCTCCGCAACCATCAGCCCTTTTTATAGGGCCCAAACCCTCTCCAAATCGAAAACTTACCTTTAGGACTCAAATTACCTTCTTGCCCATTGGATCTTGACCGCTCACGTCCATGGCTTCACAATCATGCAAAACACTACCCGAGTCTCTCCTCAACCATCTGATCATGTAAAACAGTGTGTGAACCACCCATGAATCATGTGAAATGCATGAGAAACATGCATGGACCATGCGTGAACTGCATGGTCAGTCCATGTGCCACGTGTGGACCGCCTCTCTTCTTGCATTCCACCGTGGACCGCATTGGATGGCCTAGGTCGTGCGCTCGTGCTGGGCTACATGCCCATGCTTGGGCCATGCTTGCAAGCCTTGCACATCTGTGGGTTGTATCTCCAGGCTCCTTGTGATGTGCTCTTCGAGCTGAACTTCTCCATAATTGGATTTTCACTATTATGGGTCGAATTTGAGGCACCAAATCCCAACATGCATCCCTTAGGATTCTAGGGAAGCAAAATATTTAATATTGGTACTTCCCAATAATGATAATCTATTGAAATAGATGATCGAAAGTCTGACCGTCAGAAGGCATGGTCCTTAAGTCCACTCTCATGATCTTTGACCTTTCTAGAAGGTAGCTCCTCTCCACTAGCGAGCTAGTTGTCTGGCCCTCCTTAGAAGAATACCCAAAGGATAGGGCATGCCTACGGGAGTGGATGTGCTACGCCATCCCCGATCTCCTTTATCGAGGGCCATTGACCTTCGAAAGGAGTGGTCTTCACATGTGAGCACTGTCGGGGACCTCATTGGATGTGGTCTGACTTCTAGGCCTAAGGACATTGCTCAAGTCCCGATCTTGTAGCCTATGTATAACCAAGGTTGTATTGTAATGGATTTTTCTTTTTGAACAAAATATTCCTCTATTTTCTTTTTTCTATGGCATGTGATTTTTGAAATCATCCCTATGAGGTTAGTTGTCATCTTCGATATCCCACTTGACTCACTTGTAGGTGAGGAGTGCTAGATGGCCATATGGGATCTTCAGAGAGTTAGCCCCTTCATTGTCGTCCTCAGCCTCTGCTTGACTCATCCATGGGTGAGGAGTGCCAGCAGGCCATGTTGGGTCTCAGGAGGGTTATCCCCTACATTGTCATCTTCGATCTCTGCTCAACTCATCTATGAACAAGGAGCACCAAATGGTCATCTAGGGTCCCTAAAGGGTTTTCCCTTCATCATCATCTTTGGTGTCCGCTCGACTCACCCATGGGTGAGGAGCACCAAATGGCTATGTGGAGTCCCTAGAGGGTTTTTTCCTTCATTGTCAGAGTATTCTGAGGTATTTAAATTATGGAGGTCCTAACTTGGGTTAGGACATCTCCTATCGTTAGTGCCTCACTCACCTAATATTCAGAGGTCTAAATTTAAACCAACATATCTTCGAGGGATCAGCCCTCATATCCAATCATCGAGGTTCAGACTGATGTCTGAATATCCTATAATTACAGTTGTATCCGGCTCATGTCTGAAGATGTGATAAATACCATAAATATGTTAATAAAAGCATCAATTTATTAATTAATTTATTTTTATTCTTTAAAAATTGATGCTTTTATTTATCTTTTGTAGGAAAGATTATTGTCAATGCAAAGAGCTCAATTTATAGATTAAAAAGACTCAAATTGAAAGTAAATCGGACTCAAAATGGATCCCGAATGGAGACCCAAAGTAAGTACAAGATTATTGCTAAATTGGGCTCAAAATCAACTCAAAACAAAACCCAAATTGACCTAAATTGAACCCATCAGACTGCTTGGTGTACTGTGGACCGGCTGGCTAGTCCACATAAATGAGGTGTGGTCCACATCATGGCGCACGGGAGAGGAGGAAGCAATTTGCACCATCGAATTGCTGAGAGGGTGTTTCACACCTAGTTGGACAGTCGAGAACACTTCATTCCATATCAAGCGGTGGTGGCCCACAGATTAGGCACGATCTGACTGTTGGCAGTGATTCTTTAGCATAATTGGATGGTTGGTGTTTGCTATAGTTGGGAGAACTGAAATAGAGCTGATCTTTGCATGATCTGACAGTCCAGAGTGCTCCAAATGTGCGATCTGATTGCCGATAATGATATTGACTATGATAAGGAGCTGTGGGGCTTGATCTGAGGCTTTTGATGGTGATCCAATGGTCAGAAATTGGTTTTACACTTGGGATGTGTATGGGATGCGAGATGGAGCAGTTTAATGCGATAAGGAGTCCTAATACATAAAGAATCAAGTGATGGATTACGTTTATGACTTGGGGGGGGGGTTATGTAGCCTATAAAAAGGGGTCCAAAGGTGAAGAGAAAAATAGAACACAAATTGAGAGAAAAATTATGGAGAAAAAGAGAGAGGAAGGGAGGGAAGAGTTTGAGCTTTGGGAGAGAAGAGGTTCTACTACATCTTTTTCAAGTTCTTCTTCAACCTTTCAAGAAGATGGAGTTTTTGATGGTAAGCGAGATCCAAGCCATGAGCAGCTAAACCCTTTATCTTTAGGGGAGTAGATAAAGTTCTTCAATCCAGATTTATATTTTATTTTCTGATCTTATTGTATATTTTTTTATGCAATCAACTATTTGAATATTGTAAGATTTTTTTATTTTTGAATAATATTAAATATTTATTAAAATATGAGTAGTTTTTATGATTTTATTCATGTATTCAAGTAGTAATTTTCATTATTTTATTAGATAAATTTTTGAATAGTTTATGACTATGTAGAGATGATCGTGATCTAAGGATATGATTTGTGCTCTACAAGATAAGCTATACTCAAAATTTAATCATGAATTTATCTTTTTTTTAATCATTAATATTTATAGTTTTTAGTGATTTAGATTACTTTAATTAAAATATAAATCTATAATTAAAGGATGAATTTGAAAATTTGAGGTACTTTCTTCTAATTAATTTTTCTCAACTTTATTTTTTTATCTTTTCAAAATCCTAAAATCTTAATTTTTTACTTTATTTGAACACAACTCAGTCCTTTGATCTCTGAGGATGTGATCTCGATTCATCCTATCTATATAATAGTGAGTTAAGTTTATTTTTGACTGCCTACGATAGTGATCAAATTTTGGTGCCATTATCGAAAATCATTGGCATGATTGTTTCATGTTAAGAAAATAAAAAAAAAAATTTGCATAATACATATAGTAACATTAGAAACAAAAATAAAATAAAAAAAATATTTTTTTTTCTTGGACATCTTGTTTCTTTGTATAGCATCTTCATAATACATTTTAAGAGCACAAACTCTAAAAAACATAAGGTAAAAATTTCATCATCCTTTCTTGACCCATAAATCACAACCTTCATATTATATTGACCTAAATCTTAATCTTAAATTAATTAGATGTGGGCCTCTAAGGACTCTCAAGCTCAATAGGATAAGGACTCCTAAGAGTTGGACTGGATTAGGATTAGACTTTTTTGACTGGTATCTAGAAAAGTGATTCAGGGATAAGATCCCAAAGGAAGATGGTTATTTAATTGATTTCGTTTACTTATCTGATCAGTTTTAATTAGTGTCTAAGAAAAGCAATGGGGGATCCCCATCATGTTGTGATCTAGGTGGTGTTTCCAAGGCCCAGGGGACCAAGGCTAAGGCCAAGGTCCATCATTCATGAGGGCTTCATGGAGGCTCTAGGGCTAGTTGGGCCCTAGGTTGAAAGGCTGTGGGCCTTTCGGGTTCTTGAGGTCTAGGTTATGTGGGCCTCAAGGGACCAATGCTTTATGGGCTAGATCTGAGCCCAGGATAGGTGAGATTAGGTCGAGTTATAGGTGTACATAGGCTTGAGTTAACCTAATCTCCCATAGAGTTGATCAAGGGAGTTTTGGGTTTGGGTCACTTGACCCTGTGTTTATATATACATGTACTGTATAGGTTTGATTAAGCCAAGAAATACGAAAACTCTTTCTCCCAAATCTTTCTCTCTCTTCTCCCTCTCTCTTCAGCTATTCTCCACACCCCAGGAGCAAGAAACCCTAGGGTTTCTTGCCGCCAGGTCCATAGAAGGCAGGAAAAGCAGGGGAGGTGCTAGGGTTTTGAGCCCCTCTCCCTTTGTGCAGCCAACCATATTGCCTCCTCCTCCTTTGTAGCCATCCAAACATCAGGTCCAAGACTTGAAATCTCTTGCTACGAGGTTGGTACAAGTTTTTCTCAGATCTGGAGTTGATCTGAGGTCGTTTGAGGTGCGGGTGAGATCTCCATCAATAGATCTACAGGAAAAGCTGCAGCAGGACAGATCTGCAAGGTCTGGTTCTCTCTACCTTCTTCTCTATCTAGAATATCCCGATTTGAGATCTATGAATTGAAAAACCTCGGTCCAGGCCTGATCTTGTTGGGTACTAGATCTTGAATTTTTTAGAGGTGATCTTAGAGGTATTCTTCATCTGGAACGAAAGGCTGACGAAGAAGACAGTAACCAGGCTGATTTCGTCAAGGGCCTTCGATCGAGTTTAGAAGTCTCCAAATTTGTTCGTTGCTGGTTCCGCTACACCCAAGGTCTGTGGGAGGAGCCGGGATCATGCTCCAACAGTTAGTATCAAAGCTGCGGTGGTGAGAAAGCGGTTCCAAGCATGAGAAGTTTAAGATCCCAAGTGCTAAAAATTTTCAGCAAGATACAATTAAGATATATTCTACACTTCTTGATTTTATATTGCTTGTTTGACTTGGATCCAGTCATGGGCAGCAATATGAAGGTCGATTTCGAGAAGTTTGATGGCAAAAAAAATTTTTTCATGTGAAAAATCCAGGTGGAGGATCTTCTGGTGCAAGTAGATCTGGATCAGGCTTTGGATGAGAAGCCTGAGGGAATGACAAATAGACAGTGGGCATCGTTGGAGAAGAAGCATGCTCGGTGATCAGAGGATGTTTGATGGATGCAGCATTGTATTCAGTGCCGGAAGAAAAGACCCTAAAGGGCCTTTGGTCGAAGTTGCACACTATGTATATGAGGAAGAATATGTGCAACAAGCTAATGCTGAAGAAGAGGTTGTACAGTCTTCGGATGCAGGAGGGATCTGATGTGATTGGCCACATTCAGTGGTTTGACCAGTTGTGCACGGAGTTAATGAATATCGGGGTGAAGTTGGATGAGGAGGACAAGTCCCTGTTACTTTTATGTTCGCTGTCAGGATCATATGACTCTTTGGTGACTACACTGCTCTACGGCAAGGAGACTCTGGAATATGAGGACATGGTCTCGGTGATGAGGTCTAATGAGCAAAGAGAAAAGTTGACCAGAGATCGAGCTCCCTAGGAGGGTTTGGCAGTAGGGGAGAGGACAGGTAGAGGCAGAGGCAGAAGCAAGTCCAGGGGGTGGTCCAAGTCCAGGAAGGGAAAGAAAGAGATGAAATGCTTCAAGTGCAACGAGTTCGGGCACTTCAAGCGAGAATGTCCACTATGGAAGAGCAAGAAGGGAGAAAGAAGTAGCTCAAAATCAGTGAGTGCAGTTGCTGGGCAGTCGGTGGAGGATGATCTACTTGTGGTATCAGATGGTCACAGGCATTACATAGAGGAGTGGATACTAGACTTTGCGTGCTCACATCACTACACACCACACAGGTCTTGGTTTGCGACATACACCAAGACAGATGAGGGATCAGTGACTCTAGGCGACAATCATCCTTGCAAGGTGGCTGGGATAGAGACAGTCAGGGTGAGGATGTTTGATGGGATTGTGAGGATATTGACAAATGTAAAGCACGTCTCGGAGCTAGAAAAGAATCTGGTGTCACTAGGCTACTTGGAGCGCAGTGGATACAGCTTCAGCAGTAGGGCTAGAAGCAGAGTATTAAACATCTCCAATGGAGCTATGGTGGTGATAAGAGGTAGGAGGTTAGACAATAATCTCTATCACATGGAGGGATCTGTGGTGACCGGAGAGTTTGATGCAGCAATTACAGCACAGGACCAGTAGGGGGCTTACAGGATATGGCACTACCGCCTAGGCCACATGGGTGACAAGGGGCTGAGGGAGTTGAGCAGGAGAGGACTCATCTCTGATCTGGAGGATGGTGCTACAGGGGAGATCTGTGAGCCTTGCTAGATGGGAAAGCAGAGGAGAGTTCAGTTCAACAATAGTACAACCCGCAGTATAGCCCCTCTGGAGTTAGTACACAGATGTGTGGGGACCAGCCCCAATTTCAGCTAGGAATGGGGCCAGATACTTCATGACCCTGATTGATGATTTCTCAAAGAAACTCTGGATTTACTTCATGAGAGAGAAGTCTGAGGTCTTCACCAAGTTCAAAATCTGGAGAGCTGAGGTGGAGAAGGAGCAGGGGAGGAGCGTGAAGTGTTTGAGGTCAGACAATGGTGGAGAGTACACCAGCAGAGAGTTCCAGGACTACTGTGAGGAGTGTGGGATCAGGAGATACTTCTCAGTTAAGGGGACTCCACAGTAGAATGGGGTGGCCGAGAGGATGAACAGAACACTTCTGGAAAAGGCACGATGCATGAGGCTGCAGGCAGGGCTTCCAAAGGTGTTCTGGGTTGACAAAGTTGACGCAGTGGATTACTTGGTCAATCGGTCACCTCACACCAGATTGGATGGCAGGCTTCTAGAGGAGGTGTGGTTTGGGAGGACAGTTGGGTTGGGCCATCTACGGGTATTTGGGTGCACGGCCTATGTGCACATTGGAGCTGGTGAGCGGAGTAAGCTAGACGCCAGATCACACAAGACAGTGTTTCTAGGCTATCCGCGAGGAGTTAAGAGATACAGACTGTGGGATCCCTTGAAAAAGAAGGTCATCATTAGTCGGGATGTGACTTTTGATGAGGAGTCAATCCTACGGAGGCGAGCAGGCTTGGAGGAGCAGCGGAGCAGAAGGAGGTCCAGTAGGGCACTGCTGGACAGCTTACCTCTTTGATTTTGCCTCTTACAGGTACTACTGGAGGACATGACATTCAGGTGGAGCACCTACCTAAGGTGTCTCCACAGGTGGAGAGGACTCGGATAGATGATCGAGGCGAAGAGGTCCAGCAGGAGCGAGCTGGACCGAAGACTGATATTGGTGTTGCCCTACACAAGCCCAAGAGGACCATCAGGCAACTAGACCGATATGGCTTCGAGGAGATGCTATCATATACCCCGGTGACAGTGAATGAAGACCCATATACGTATCAGGAGGCTATTGAGAGCCAGGACAGAGAGCGGTGGGTCCAGACGATGTCCGAGGAGATGTAGTCTCTCCACCAAAATTAGACGTGGCGATTGGTATAGTTGCCACAGGGGAAGAGGCCTATTGGCTGCAAATGGGTCTACAGTCGTAAGGAAGGGCCTTCAGAGCAGGGAGGTATCAGATTCAAGGCGAGGTTAGTAGCCAAGGGATACTCCCAGAAGGAAGGCATCGACTTCAGCGAGGTCTTCTCTCCCGTCGTCAGACATACTTCCATCAGAGTGTTGCTGAGCATTGTAGCAGCTCAGGATTTAGAGCTGGAGCAGATGGATGTCAAGACGGCATTCCTCCATGGGCATTTGGAGGAGAGGATTTACATGGAGTAGCCACCCAGTTTCAGAGATCCAGGATCAGAGGGAAAGGTTTGTTTGTTGCAGAAGTCGCTGTACGGGCTGAAGCAGTCATCGAGGCAATGGTATAAGCGGTTTGACTCCTATGTGCGCAGCATTGGACTTTCCAGGTGCGAGTTTGATCCCTGTGTTTATGTTCAGTCTCTTGAGGATGGTTCTAGGGTGTTCCTACTCTTGTATGTGGATGACATACTTATAGCATGCAAGAGTAGGAAGATTGTGCATGATCTGAAGGCATCCTTATCTTGGGAGTTTGAGATGAAGGATTTGGGCCCTGCAAGGAAGATCCTAGGTATGGAGATTTTCAGAGACCGAGCCCGGAGGGTACTGCATCTATCTCAGGGGGGCTACATACAGAAGATCTTAGAGAGGTTCGGGATGAAGGAGCAAAGCCGGTGGAGCTGCCACTTGCCGGTCACTTCAGACTCTCGAAGACCATGGCGCCACAGACTGAGGTGGAGGATCAGGAGATGGAGACGGTCCCTTATACTTCAGGAGTTGGGAGCTTGATGTATGCGATGGTCTGTTGTAGGCCAGACATCGCTCATGCAGTGAGTCAGGTTAGTAGGTTCATGGCGCAGCCTGGCAGGGAGTACTGGAGAGCTCTGAAGTGGATATTCAGATACCTGGCGGGTTCAGTTGGAGTTGGCATCTGCTACGAACAGCGAGGAGGTGCAGTGGGATACTCTGACATGTCCAGGGAGGCTCAGGGGCTGATTGGCGGTTATATAGATGCAGACTTCGATGGAGATGTGGATACCCAGAGGTCTACGACAGGCTTCATCTTTAGCCTGTATGGAGGTCCTATTTTTTGGAGATCGAGTCTGTAGCCTATCACGGCCCTATCTACTATAGAGGTGGAATACATCGGACTGACAGAAGCAGCTAAGGAGGTAATTTGGCTGAAGAGTTTGTTGATGGAGATGGGCGTTACTCAAGAGGTCATTAGAGTGCACTGTGACAGCCAGAGTGCACTTCTACTAACACAGAACTCAGTCTATCATGCAAAGACAAAGCACATCGACATTCGATATCATCGGATCAGAGAGCTTGTGGAGGATGGTGAGGTGGAGCTGGTAAAGGTACACACCAAGGAGAACCCAGCTGATGTACTTACGAAGGTACTTCCACGGGACAACTTTTAGAGATGTGTTGAGCTGATTCGGCTGATGGACAGAGTGGAGCTGGTTGAGGTCTTGGGACACCAAGGTGGAGATTGTTGTGACCCAGGTAGTGTACCCAAGGCCCAGAAGATCAAGGCTAAGGCCAAGATCCATCATTCATGGGGGCTTCATGGAGGCTCTAGGGCTAGTTGGGCCCTAGGTTGAAAGGCTGTGGGCCTTTCGGATTCTTGAGGTCTAGGTTATGTGGGCCTCAAGGGACCAACTCTTTATGGGCCAGGTCTGAGCCCAGGATAGGTGAGATTAGGTCGAGTCATGGGTGTACATGGGCTTGGGTTAACCTAATCTCCCATAGAGTTGGTCAAGGGAGTTTTGGGTTTGGGTCACTTGATCCTGTGTTTATATATACATGCACTGTATAGCTTTGATTAAGCCAAGGAATACGAAAATCCTTTCTCCCAAGTCTCTCTCTCTCTTCTCCCTCTCTCTTCAGCTATTCTCCACACCCCAAGAGCAAGAAACCCTAGGGTTTTTTGCCGCTAGGTCCATAGAAGGTAGGAAAAGCAGGGGAGGCGCTAGGGTTTTGAGCCCCTCCCCCTTTATGCCGCCAACCATATTGCCTCTCTCTCTCTTGCAGCCACCCAAACATCAGGTCCAGGATTTAGAATCTCTTGCTATGAGGTTGGTACAAGTTCTTCTCAGATCTGGAGTTGATCTGAGGTCGTTTGAGGCATGGATGAGATCTCCATCAACAGATCGACAGGAAAGGCTGCAGCAGGATAGATCTGCAAGGTCTGGTTCTATCTACCTTCTTTCCTATCTAGAATATTCCGATTCAAGATCTACAAATTGAATGACCTCAGTCCAGGCCTGATCTGGTTGGGTATCAGATCTTGGATTTTTTAGAGGTGATCTTAGAGGCGTTCTTCATCTGGAACGAAAGGCTGACGAAGAAGACAGCAACTAGGCTGATTTCGTCAAGGGCCTTCGATCGAATCCAGAAGTCTCCAGATTTGTTCGTTGCTGATTTCGCTGCACCCAAGGTCCGTGGGAGGAGCCAGGATCGTGCTCTAACATATCAATTTTATACTTATCTGGCCAGTTAAGTGGCTAGTCTTTTACTTAGAGTGCTCGAAGGTGATCTTGAAATAATTAGAAGCTGTCTAGATCTAGGGTAACCCTTAGTTAAGATTGCCTGTTTAACTTGATTGCAATTAAGATCAAACATTGACTAATTCTTCTCTCCCTCTCATAATTTAGGACTCTTTAGGTTCTTATCTTTAGAATTCTTCTCTCTCTTTCTCTTTTCATCTTCTATTATCTTCTTCAATAAAAACATAAAAAAAATTGAACTCTTTGCTATATGTTTGCTCGTCGATTTTAACAAACAGAATTATAACCATTAGACCAAAAAATTGAAAAAACCGTCAGAACAATTCCATCTAGGAATATGGCTAAACCAGATGAACCCAACCCTTCTCATCAATTGAAAGAGTATTTCACTCTGTCCTCATATACAAATTCTCCTTGTATTTAGTACTTGTCCAGTGCTATTCAAATGTTGCCTACTTTTTATGGACTTAGTAGTGAGGATCCTTACAAACATCTTGATGAATTTCTTGAGATATGCTCCACTGTAAAAATTCAAAATTTCTCTGATGATGCCCTTAGGTTAAAATTATTTTTATTTTTTCTTAAGGATAAAACCAAATACTGGCTAAACTCCCTAGATTCGATGATAATTTCAACCTTGGACCAACTTCAAAGAGAATTTTTCAAGTACTTCCCCATAGGAAAGATAAATCAGATTAGAAAAGTCATTGTCAGTTTTTTCTAGATGGATGGAAAAATATTCTATGAGACTTGGAAGAAACTCAAAGACCTAATCCATAAATGTTCACACCATGCCGTACCTAAGTGGCAACTATTCTAGTGCTTTTATGATGGTCTATCAGAAAAGCATCGATGGATGGTTGATGCTTCATGTAGTAGAACATTTATGTTCAAAAATGAACATGGGACTTGGCAACTATTTGAGACTCTTAGCAAAAACTCTCTACACTACATGTCTACTGCCTGCAGAGACTCTCCCATGATTGGACCAAAAAGAGGCAAAATTTATGTGGTAGGCCATTCTATAGACATCCACAGCAAGATAGATGAATTGTCACAAAAACTCAGTCAGGTAGATAAATTGTCACAAAAACTTGACCAACTATTGCAAGTCGGTTACGTTGCCTCCTCTTAATCCACACAAGTCCAAGATGTTTGTGCCATTTGTTCAAGCCCAACCCATTTCATTATTGAATGCCTAGTTGCATCCCAATTTTTTGAGTTCGTATATGAGCAAGTCTAGTAAGCTCAAGACCAACTAGCTTGTAGATTAAGAAATGATCCATATTCAAATATATATAACCTCGATTGGAGAAACCACTCAAATTTTTTTGAAGACTACAATCAAGGGTTGGCCCTACGATGCCTACACCTAACTATCATGACCCGACATATAGGTAAGGACCATACTACCAAAATACCCCACAACCATCCACCACAGCTCTTGACTCAGACTTTAAGGAGAAAGTCTTGAAAGTACTGGAATGATTGAAAGTCAACACTTAGACCCTTCACTCCCACATGGAATCCATCGCTAAGTTAGAGGTCTAAATAGATCAATTAGCTATAGCCTGCAGTAGGAGAGAGGAGAGAAAACTACCTAGCCAACCCAAAAGCAATTCTAGGGGGGCAGTATATGGCTGAAAGCTTGAATGGCTACGAAACCTTTCTCGAGCAAGCTAAATCTTGATGATCCTTAAAAATAAAAAGATCTTAGAACAGCTGAAAAGGGCAAATACATCCGGAACCCAAACTCAGACCAAACCACCTAACAATAAGAAAGATCCCACGAAGAAGGATGAACCAATTTCCTCAGCACCTGCACTTAGAGTTCCATTCCCAAGTGCTCTAGAAACACCTCAATCTTCAGACAAAATGGGGGTCAAGATGAAGGAAATGCTCAAACTATTTAAACAAGTCCATATCAACCTTCCTCTTTTAGATGCCATCAAACAGGTCCCAGTATATGCCAAGTTTTTGAAGGATTTGTGCACAGAAAAATATAAACTAGAGCATAAATTCTAAAGAAAGTTTGCCTTACTGAATAGGCTAGTTCAGTCTTCCAACACACAAGGTGGTCTGATAATAAAAAAAGCTTTGTTAGATCTAGGGGTGAGTGTCAACCTTCTTCCGAGTTTAGTTTACAAACTTTTCGATTTTGAAGAATTGAAACCCATATCGATTACCTTACAATTAGCTGATAGATCCATTAAGGTACCCCTTGGGATGATTGAGGATGTGTTTGTCAAGGTGGATGAGTTCTACTTTTTCGTAGACTTTTTTATTTTGGAGATGAAATTTGAAAGTGATCCTAGCCAAATCCCAATCATTTTAGGCTAACCCTGTCTTGCAATAGCCAATGCTTGCATTAACTAAGGGATGCGAGCCATGGACGTATCATTTAGGAATAAAAAGTTAAGGTTGAATATGTTCAATACTATCATAGGACCGTAAAGTGATGAGTTTAGTGAAGTAAATATACTAGAGGGACTTGTAAAAGAAGCCACCCCTGTCATACCCTCACAAGACTTTCTGCAAGCCTGTCTAGCTCATTTTGATATAGACAACTTCGACGTAGATAGGTATATGGAAGAAGTGAATGCCCTATTAGAGCCATCCATTTCCACTCCTCCATGGACCATGAAATATGAGTAAATGCCCCTTCCCTCTATCACACCTATAGCTCCTTCATTGGAGGCCCCACCTATACTGGAACGAAAGCCACTCCTAGTTATGTTAAGAGATCCATTCTTAGAGCTTAATGTAATCTCTGACCAGGAAGCTCAAATTGTAAATATACAAAAAGAATATGAAGAAGTTGTTAAAGGGACAATCACTGATCTAACAATGGATTGCCCAACCCGAGTGCTACCTCAAGAACCAAGTATTGCAGTCACTAAACAAGTTAGTCCTGAAAACCTTGCTGAGGATCCTTCACGCAAATTTTTGAACTATGCTGGAATAGATGATGTTAAGAAGTTGAGTGATCTATTAGACCAACCATGGATAATAAAGCATGAGCTATTTTCAAAGTCATCTGATATTATCCTAGCCCCCCGCACTAGAATCAACACCTACCCTGCAACCCAAGCCACCTCCTACTATCAATAATCAGGAGATACATCATGTAGCTACACAAAAAGAATATTAAGAAAACCCAGTGCGAAACATTACTGATTGGACTTTATCCAACCATCCACCATGGCTAGGTCCACCCAGCAATTTGATAGATCTATCATCTGGAACCACTTAAAAGATCTACATAGTCTGGCTGAAGACTTTAAATTTAGTACTTTTTGAAAGGCAACCTAATTTTTTTATTTTAATTTTTTTTCTTTTTTTCATTTTAGATTATCTTTAAAATACAAATTGATTAGAAAATAAATTGCTTGATGGACTTCTGACAAACACCTATTGAGCCAAAAGCTTGTTTCTCCTAGGTGCTATCTCTCCTTTTCTTTTCTTTTCCATCACAATCTATTTCTCTCCTCCATTGAAAATAATATTGTTTAAACTGGGGTGAGAGAAAAACTAATTTAATTAAGTCCTCAAGTATGGTCAAAAATAATTAATTTTATGTATCTAAATTTTATCTCAATTTGAACTTTATTAGGCACTCTAATTAATGAATAATTAACGATCTAGATAATTTTAAAGATACTGAGGGATAAATTATCAAAAAAATCTAATGAATGATGAGATTTAGATTAGAAAAAAATTTTAAAGTAATTTCAAAACCTACTATCTATTGATCTCAATAAAGAATCTACTTCATGGGGATACGAGTGGAAATGTTAAAGTATGCAAAAAGTCTATCTTAATAAAATAAATTTTTAGCATTTTTCACTGAGTAACTGGGTCCCTTCATCTAAGTAAGTATTGTTGTTCGCATCAAAAGGTAAGAATGTGAAGAAATTTTTTGTAGAGTCAGTCTTAACTCATAATCTTTTTGACTCGAGTTAGTAAATCTGAGGGGTGTTCTAGATCTAATACCCTAAAGCCAATTGGTTTGGAAGTTATTGGCTTAAAATTCGCTACAAAAATTAATTAAAAAGCTTAAGGGGTTAGGACATTGCACTGACTGTATATGTAAATATTCTTCAAAAAAAAAGAAGAGAGAGAATAAGAGAACTAAACTACAAAAGTACTACACCAAATCCACAGTAACTTAGAGGACTTAAAGAGTGAGGTAGAAAGTTAGTGAAAGAAAAACTCTAAAAAATTTTATGGGCTTCACTCAACTACTAACTAGGTTGAATTAATAATCCAATGAAGTACCTCTTTAATGATCTGATCGGATATCAGCTACCTTTAAGAATAACTAGGATAACTTTTAATTCAAGAATGAGTCGGTACATACTGCTGATTTATTTATTTTACTCGAGGATAAGTAAAGTTCAAGTTGGAGGTGTGATAAGTACCATAAACATATTAATAAAAGCATCAATTTATTAATTAATTTATTTTTATTTTTTAAAAATTGATGCTTCTATTTATCTTTTGTAGAAAAGATTATTGTCAATTTTAAAAGATTGATTCGTAGGTTAAAAAGATTCAAATTAAGAGCCAATTAGATTTAAAATGGATCCCAAATGGAGATCCAAAGGAAGTATAAATCCAAGCCAAATTGGGCTCAAAATCAACTCAAAATGGAACCCAAATTGACCCAAATTGAACCCATCAGATCGCTTGGTGTTCCATGGATCGACTGGTCGGTCCACGAAAATGAGGCATGGTCCACGATCTGGTCAATGTCGCAGTGCACGGGAGAGGAGGAAGTGATTTGCACCATCAGACAGCTGAGAGGGCGTTTCACACCTAATCAGACTGTCAAGAATGCTCCGTTCCATATCAAGCAGTGGTGGCCCACAGATTAGATGCGATCCGACAGCTGGCAGTGATTCTTTAGTGTGATTAGATGGTTGGTGTTTGCTGTGGCTAGGAGAACTAAAATAGAGCTAATCTTTACACGATTCGATGGTCCAAAGTGCTCCAAACATGCGATCCGATGGTCGATAATGATTTCGATTGTGATAAGGAGCTGTGAGGCTTGATCTGGGGCATTTGATGGTGATCCAATGGTCAGAAACTGGTTTTATGCTCGGGATGCATATGGGATGTGGGATGGAGCAGTTTAATGCAATAAGGAGTCCTAATACATGAAGAATCAAGAGATGGGTTACGTTTATGACTTGGGGGGGTTATGTAGCCTATAAAAAGGGGTCCAAGAGAGGAGAAAAATAGAACAAAAATTGAGAGAAAAATTATGGAGAAAAAGAGAGAGGAAGAGAGAGAAGAGTTTGGAGATTTGAGAGAGAAGAGGTTCTTCTACATCTTCTTCAAGTTCTTCTTCAATCTTTCAAGAAGATGGCGAGCAAGATCTAACCTATGGGCAGTTAAACCCTTCATCTTCAGGAGAATAGATGAAGTTCTTCAATCTAGATTTATATTTTATTTTTTAATCTTATTGTGTATTTTTTTATGCAATCAACTATTTGAACATTATAAGGCTTCTTTATTTTTGAATAATATTGAATATTTAGCAAAACATGAATAGTTTCTATGATTTTATTCATGTGTTCAAGTAGTCGTTTTCATTATTTCATGAGATAATTTTTTGAATAATTTATGACTACGTAGAGATAAGTCGTGATCTAAGGGTGCAATTCGTGCTCAGTGAGATAAGCTATGCTCAAAATTTAATCATGAATTTATCTTTTTTTCAATCATTAAGACTTGTAGTTTTTAGTAATTTAGATTATTTTAATTAAAATATAAATCTGTGATTAAAAGATGGATTCGAAAATCTGAGGTACTTTCTTCTAATTGATTTTCTTCAACTTTATTCTTTTATCTTTTCAAAATCTTAAAATCTTAATTCTTTACTTTATTTGAATACAACTCAATCTTTTGATCCCTGGGGATATGACCCCGATTCATCCTATCTATATAATATGTTAGATTTATTTTTGATCGCCTATGACAGCGATTAGGATATATAATTATCATCGATAATTTTTTGACTTGCATGAAACTTGCGAGGATTTGATCGGGTAAATCTGTTAATAAAGTTGAACCATTTATAGGCTTTATCTATAGTACATTCAAAGGTTCTTGAAGTTCCATGTCTGAGAAATAAGGGTTCCATTGAAGCCCCCAATTGGCTTTCGGCATGATCTTCTGCCCCTACCATCTCTGAAGCTCGAAATCACGCTGGTAATGCCGATTGTAGGCTAGTTGTTGTGGTTACCCTTATCGGGCAAATGTCGAGATGGTTGAAGGAAGTCTGACTTTTGAGATATGCAAACAGAGATCAAAACAAACAGATTTTTAATTTTTGAAAATCATAAATGCAGTAAAAATTGAAACTGAACTAGTTTTAAAAATATACATAAAATATAGCTCTAATCTACATATGTCAGAGATGTTCACATACTGAAATTAAGATGCTGAAATTAAGATGTTGAAAAATAAAAATCAGATTTAGACCTTTACCTTTGTGCAGGTAGATCTTCACTGTGATCTAATGGTTCGTGATAATCTGGTGAGGTTTCTGCAAAGTCGTACACATATCTGGCCTCTACAGATATCCATCGAGATCGATCTGATCAGGAGGACTCGATCTCATTAGGATGTTAGCTTTCTTCCAGAGATCGCTCTCTGGATTGTCGAATCGAGTTGATCTTTTGATTCTCTTTTCAAGAGAATCAGTCAGATCTATAGGAGGATGTTGAAATCAGATCATATCTAATTTTTTTTTACTTTTCTCTTTTCAAAAGAAAATCAAAGATCTTTTAAAGAAGATAAGAGATCAAATCTCTTTCTACTTCCTTTCTTGTCGACCCTTGGATTAGATCTAAAAAAGATAGAGGAGAACCGTCCATCTCATGGATCAAAAAAATTAAATCAGATCAAATCTGATTTAACCATGTCTAACTCTTGAACATCTTTGGGAGAGAGGAAGAGACAAAAATCAGATCAAATTTGATTTTAATCATATCCAACTCTTGGATAAGGGAGAAAGAGAATTTTATGTCTATCGTAT
>NC_026006.2:37645851-37650851 GCF_000442705.2 Elaeis guineensis | reverse complement strand
CCAGCAAGTATTTATCTTTCTTTTTCTTGCCTTCTTCTTCTCTCTCTTCTCCCCCTTTTTTTTTTTTTTTTTTTGACTCTGGACTGATCGGTGCCGCTTCTTCTTTCTTCTTTTCTTTTCCCTTTTTCTTTTTTTTCTTTTTTTTTTTTTTTTTAGCAATGGACGCCGAAGCCACGCGGATGCTCGTCAAGGCTATGAGAGCTCAGAAGAGGAAGGGCGCGATGACCTCCGGTTCGACGAAGAGGGTCAGGGTGGAGGAGACGAGCTTGGCCGCGCCCGTCCAGGCGACCCCGACCATCGACATTCCTTCGGATGCCGAGCCAGCGGCTCCCCGGGCTTCCTCAAGGAGCCCGCCGACTGGGGTCTCCATTCCGGGGGTTCGCCCCACGGAGGCACCCACCGCGGGGAGGAGGAAATCGGTGGCCCGCAGGGCGAGCAGCCACCGAGCCGCTGCAGACGAGTCCGTCTGCTCCGAGGGGGGATCGGAGAACCCCTTCAACGACAAGGCTCTGATCAGGCGGCTACTCGACGGCTGCATTCTGTCCGATGTCGTGGAGAGGATCGACCGCGCCGATCTCGAGCAGCGGGCCTGGGACACCTTGGGGTCCTTTCTCGAGGTAAGCGGATGTTTATTTGCATGGTTGCTCGGTCTTTGTCGTAATTCTCTATCCGTCCTTGCAGATCGGGCACCAGCTCTTCGCCTATGTCGAGGCGTCGGGCCGCATGAGAAGGGACCATCTTCGGGCGGAGGAGCGCTGCCAGGACGAGGTTGCCCGTCTTCAAGCGAAGACGGCCGAGGTGGCCGCCCTCCGGGAGGCCCTGGAGAGAGAGAGGCAAGACCGGGAAGAGGAAAGACAAGCCCGGGAGGAGGAGAGACGAAGCTTGGAGGAGTCGGCGAGGAAGGCGGAGGTCGAGGTCGCCCATCTGGTCGAGCAAACTCCGGTTCTGGTCTCGGAGGCCAGGACCCTTGCGGTGGAGGAGTTCAAGGCCTCCGCGGAGATGAGGGAGCTGAACGTCCAGTTCGGCCTGGAGGCGTTCACCAAGGGGTTCGAGCTCTGCCGAGAGAGGGTGGCCAGTAGATACCCCGACCTTGATCTCGACTTTTTGGAGGAGTCTGACGACGAGGCCGCCCCTTCGTCCGCCGCTACCGCAGTCGCACCCCCCGCGTCGAGCTCTCCACCCTCTGCCCCCGAGGTCTGAGACCTCCGATCTTGTATCTTTCTTTTGTCGCCATGCTTCCTTTCCGTTTGTCTTCAAAATCAATCAATAAAGTCGAATTTCTTATTGTGGATGGTCTTTTCTTCCCTCTGCTCCTCCTTTTCTGCCTTTCTTCTTGCAATGAGTCGGTCTTTGATGTTTGTATCTTCCGATGGCAGTGTCCTGCCGAAGCACTCCCTTTGCCCCTAGGGGTCTCGCTGAAGTCAACTATCCAACGGCTGAAAAAGGAGATCCTCCATCTGACGAAGAAGTTGAAGAGGTCGGAGGGCGAGCTCCGCCAGTCGAAAAAATGCTATTCCGAGGCCGCCGCTGAAGCCGCCCACTTCAGGAGTCTCCAAGTGAAGGCAATCATGGACTATAGCCGGAGGAAGGCAAATTTTACAAAGGAGCTCGAGGAATGTACGAAGAGCGCCAGCGATCGAACTTGGGCTCAAGAAGCCAGGATCAGCGCCCTTAAGGTGGAGCTGTCAGCTGCGAAGAGGAGGATCGGCCAGCTGGAAGGAAGCTCATCCCGGACCCTGGCGCGGGTTGACGATGAGCAAAAATGGTCGCAGAAGGTCTCCGACCTCCAGAAGCAGCCTCAAGACGCTGAGATGAGCCACGATGTGCAGTGGGCCAGTTGGCGCCGGCAAGTGGAAGAGTGCAAAGGGAGATTCCGGCAGGCGGCGGATGAGGTCGTTCGTCTCCAGAGGCAGCTGGTTACTAGGGCGCAGCTTACTAATGCCCGAGATACCGAAGAGCTCCAAGCCCTGAGAGGCACCGTCGAGGGGATTTCTGTCTCCCTTGGGGAGAAGACAGCCGAGCTGCAACAAGTAAAAATCCAACTGGGGCTTAAGCGGAAGGCCGTCGCGGACGCAGAGGTGGAGTCCGAAGTTTTGCGGAAGTGGCATCGGGAAGCGGAGGCTGAGAGCCGGCGACTTCGTCAGGCGCTCCAGGATATGCTGCGAAAGAAAGAAGAACTAGAAGAAACGGTGGAGAGCCTGAGGCAGTCCTGGTTGAGGGATAGGGGTGGTGACCCTAGGTCGGAGGACGCAGGGCCCCCTTAGAGCCCCTTTGTCTGTATGTAGTTATTTTCTTTTTGTCGTTTTGTCCTTCTTTCTCTGGCCGTCCTGGCTTTGTAGTGCGTATATTGAAAATAGAAAAAGGAGCGCTTTGTGTTACCTTGTTCACGCGTAGCACCGATATTATCGTTTGTTGGACCTTTCTCGTCATTTAGCTTGTTTGACGTAGATGTCGCCGTGGGGGGGGGCTCTTTCCTTTCATCCGATCTTGTCACGCGGTCGAGTTTCGCCACCATCGTTGACCCTTACTGCAGAAGTGGTGATTGGAGCCGGGCTCCCGTAGGAGTCCGGGTGAAGTCTTTCCTGGCGGCGAAACCCGGCTCCCGTAGGAGTCCGGGTGAAGTCTTCCTTGGCGGCGGAACCCGGCTCCCGTAGGAGTCCGGGCGAAGTCTTACTTGGCGGCGGAACCCGGCTCCCGTAGGAGTCCGGGTGAAGTCTTTCTTGGCGGCAGAACCAGGCTCCCGTAGGAGTCCGGGTGAAGTCTTTCTTGGCGGCGGAACCCGGCTCCCGTAGGAGTCTGGGTGAAGTCTTGATTGGCGGCGGAACCCGGCCCCCGTAGGAGTCCGGGGGAAGTCTTCCTTGGCGGCGGAACCCGGCTCCCGTAGGAGTCCGGGCGAAGTCTTACTTGGCGGCGGAACCCGGCTCCCGTAGGAGTCCGGGTGAAGTCTTTCTTGGCGGCGGAACCCGGCTCCCGTAGGAGTCCGGGTGAAGTCTTTCTTGGCGGCGGAACCCGGCTCCCGTAGGAGTCCGGGTGAAGTCTTCCTTGGCGGCGGAACCCGGCTCCCGTAGGAGTCTGGGCGAAGTCTTACTTGGCGGCGGAACCCGGCTCCCGTAGGAGTCCGGGTGAAGTCTTTCTTGGCGGCGGAACCCGGCTCCCGTAGGAGTCCGGGCGAAGTCTTACTTGGCGGCGGAATCCGGCTCCCGTAGGAGTCCAGGTGAAGTCTTTCTTGACAGCGAAACCCGGCTCCCGTAGGAGTCCGGGTGAAGTCTTCCTTGGCGGCGGAACCCGGCTCCCGTAGGAGTCCGGGCGAAGTCTTACTTGGCGGCGGAACCCGGCTCCCGTAGGAGTCCGGGTGAAGTCTTTCTTGGCGGCGGAACCCGGCTCCCGTAGGAGTCCGGGCGAAGTCTTACTTGGCGGCGGAACCCGGCTCCCGTAGGAGTCCGGGTGAAGTCTTCCTTGGCGGCGGAACCCGGCTCCCGTAGGAGTCCGGGCGAAGTCTTACTTGGCGGCGGAACCCGGCTCCCGTAGGAGTCCGGGTGAAGTCTTCCTTGGCGGCGGAACCCGGCTCCCGTAGGAGTCCGGACCTTCCATTTGGCTTGAGCCGGTGCGAGGTTCTCGTTATCAGCCTGGCTTGTGGGGGCGCGTTAGGGCGCTGTAAGGCCTCTCCCCCCTCCGGTCTAAAGGAACTGGGCCTTCAACTTTGCTCATGTCAGGACGAGGTTCTCCTCCTATTCCTGACATGGCTGTGGGGGAACATTAGGGCGTTGCAAGGCCTCTCCCCCCATCCGGTCTAAAAGAACCGGGCCTTTGACTTTGCTCAAGTTAGGGCGAGGTTTTTCTCCTGTCCCTAACAGGGCTGTGGGGGCACATTAGGGCGTTGTGAGGCCTCTCCCCCCATCCGATCTAAAAGACCGGGCCTTTGACTTTGCTCAAGTTAGGGCGAGGTTTTCCTCCTGTCCCTAACAGGGCTGTGGGGGCACATTAGGGCGTTGTGAGGCCTCTCCCCCCATCCGGTCTAAAAGAACCGGGCCTTTGACTTTGCTCAAGTTAGGGCGAGGTTTTTCTCCTGTCCCTAACAGGACTGTGGGGGCACATTAGGGCGTTGTAAGGCCTCTCCCCCCATCCGGTCTAAAAGAACCGGGCCTTTGACTTTGCTCAAGTTAGGGCGAGGTTTTCCTCCTGTCCCTAACAAGGCTGTGGGGGCACATTAGGGCGTTGTAAGGCCTCTCCCCCCATCCGGTCTAAAAGAATCGGACCTTCGACCTTGCTCATGTCAGGACGAGGTTCTCCTCCTGTTCCTGACATGGCCGTTGTTTTTGGAGGGGTCATATCCAGTCATAACACATCCACGTTAAGTAGGAGGAGTGTGTTAGCTAAAAAGAAAAGTAGATTCAAAGCGAAATAGTAAGCGATACATTTACGGTATTCCCGCTCCTCCTTGAGGCCCTCCGGTGATGGAGTCGATGGTCCCGATGGGCGGCCGGTCCCCGGGCTGCTCCTCCCTTTTCTGCAGTTCAGGCGACGGGAGGGCTCTTGGCCGGTCTCTTCTATCCCCAGGCCTCCGGCGGATGAATCTGTCGAGTCGACCTCGCCGAATGAGCTCCTCGATCTCATCCTGGAGCTGGATGCATTCCTCTGTGTCGTGGCCGTGGTCGCGGTGGTAGAGGCAGAACTTGTTGGGGTTGCGCTTTTCGGGGTGCGTGCGCATCCTCTCCGGCCTAGGGAGCTGCTCCCTGACCTTCATCAGCACCTGAGCCTTCGAGACGTTGAGGGGGGCGTAGTTGCGGAATTTCTCTGGCGGGGAACCCCGCCGAAACCTGTTGTCCGGGCTTCTCTGCCTGCGCGCCCGGGGAGGAGTATGGGCGCGCTTATGTCCAGGAGGGGATCGGGAGCGAGGCCGGGCTTCCTTTGGCCTCTTTTCAACTGCGGGCTTACCAGAATCTCCCGCCTGACGCTCCCTTGCAGTCTCTTCGTCCTTCAACTTGAAGGCTTCTTCCGCT
>NC_026006.2:37493351-37638351 GCF_000442705.2 Elaeis guineensis | reverse complement strand
TCCAGAGGAAAAAGACTAACAATCGACATCCCTTTCATTCCTCTCTCTCTCTCTCAAAAAAAAAAAAAAAAAAAAAAAAAATCAATGTCCACAGGATAAATCATGAGGTTATTTCAATTCCAACTGAACTCATAAAGGTTTTTCATTTTTCTTTAAACATCCTAATTGAGCTGTTTAACTGGTGCATCTGCCTGCTGGAGATTGAGCTGAACTACTTGCATTTGATTTCTGAGGGATTCTAACATTTTTTGTTAATTATTCTATGCAGGAACCTTTAGGCAAAATAAAGCTTTTGCAAAGATCTTTGTCTAGTGTCAATATTTTGCCTTGTTTAATATATATGGGCTGATTCTGGCATTTCATGGGAGGAGTTGAAGACGATGAACCACCCTCGAAACGTATGAAAACATCATCAGAAGATTTGAGGAGTCTCTGTGATAAGTCATTTCTTTCAGAGCGCATCAGTCCTTTGGGAGGCTCAATGGCTAGGCCTTTACCATCCCAAGGGAAAGATGATATGGTTGGTTCTAAAGGAGTAATTAAAAGGGTGGAATTTGTGAGGATCATTACGAAGGCTCTTTATTCTCTTGGTTATGAGAGAAGTGGAGCAGCTTTGGAGGAAGAGTCAGGGATATCCTTGCATTCTTCTGCGATGAATCTTTTCAGGCAGCAAGTTCTTGATGGAAATTGGGATGAAAGTGTGGTTACGTTGCATAAAATAGGACTTGATGATGAAAGTATTATAAAATCTGTATCTTTTTTGATATTAAAGCAGAAATTCTTTGAACTTTTGGACAAGGATAGAGTCATGGATGCTTTAAAGACATTGAGAATAGAGATAACTCCTCTTGGCATTGACAAAAAACAAGTGCATGAGCTTTCATGTTGTATTGTCACTCCTCAGCAGCGTATGTTACTTGGGTTTGCCAATCTGGGAATTGAAACTTCAAACTCCCGACTGAAGCTTATGGAGGACTTGCAAAAATTGCTTCCTCCCACGATTATGATACCTGAGAGGAGATTAGAGCATTTGGTTGAACAGGCTCTCAGTGTGCAACGGGAAGCTTGTTATTTCCACAACGCTTTGGATAATTCGCTGTCATTGTACACTGACCATCAATGTGGGAAAGACCAGATTCCTTTGCATACAGTGCAGGTTCGAACGAATATCTGATAGAGAATTACGCTTTTTTTCTTTTGTCATTGCATAAGTAAGCATTTTAATCTCTCTCTCTCTCTCCCCTCCCTCCCTCTCTATCCCCCAACCCCCCCCCCCCCCCGCCCCCCCCAAAACCAAAAAATGAAAAAGAAACAAATCTCATTACTTTCTTTGAATTCAGGTAATGGTTACTTGTTATGCGTCAGAGAAAAGTATAATTACCCCTAATCTCATTTTCTTTCATTAAGTGAGAGGAAGAGTGAGGTACTGGGGACAATGGGGGTGAGGGAGGGAAACATTAGTGCAGAGTTTTGTCATAGGGTTGAAAGGGAGCCAATTGAAAGGGGGCTCAAGAATGGTGGTGGAGATTGATGATACTGAGTGTTTTTGGTGGTTGGCTAGGTTGAGAGTGAGGTGATTAAGGGAGCAAGTATGGGGGAGGGGCAAGGGTTAGATGGAGTATAGTGTTATAGTGTTGGATTTAATGAGAGGCATGTGTACTGTGGCATGGGCAAGAAGGATGGATGAGGGTGATCGGAGTTGGAGTTAGATGGATGAGACCAATAGGGGCCTATAAAAGGGTTGATGAGGGTGATGAGTTTGAGTTTTAGGTGTAGAAGGTTGTTTAGTTTAGGCTTGAAACATAGTCAAGAAGGGCCATGTTAAGTTTGAGTTTGAGTTTATTCTCAATCTTAACTTTCAAACAACCTTCAAACCTATGTTGTGCAGGATTTGTGACATGATGAATCAAATAATTTATTATTTAAAATGGTAGGAGATAGAAAACAATGGTTTATTATACAAATACGGGAAGTGCAAAGGAGAAAGAAATTAAATTCATCAACAAAATTTTAATAAATAATTTTCAAGTTTGACTTCAAACTCTTTCTAAAAAGCATCATTGGTATCAATTTAGATGTCCCATAAAAGTCATAAAATTTGGAACCCACTTAGTGCATCAATTATGGATGCATATCACAAGTCAAAAATATCCAAAGTTGATTCTTAGTCAGGATGGACCTAATTTTACCCTTGTCCATTTCTGTTTAGATTTGGCATGATGGGAAAGTAAGAGAGGTATTGTTGCTTCCTTACCATTGGGCGAGATTGAGAGAGGAAACATAAGAAGAGAGGTCAATAGATCTGGGTTTATTTTCTTCATTTGGCTTATACATCATCAAATGCTCAAGAAAAGATTTGATAGTCTAAGGCAGGTCAGAAACCCATGTCATGTATAGTTTTGGGAAAAGAATGGGATTGCAATCTGCGTCACATTGATTTTGGTACGGGTGTTAGATTTGGGTGTTTGCCTAACTGTTTTATTCTAGAGGCATTCTCCTGTGGACATACCTAGGTGTTATGGTCAAGGTCTGCAGTATGAGGACCGGCACTTGTGCTGGTAGGTTGGCGGTATAGTATGTTGCCATCCATTCCTGCATAAACCGACAAGGAAGGGGGAGAGGGAGAAGGCGGGGGGGAGAGAGAGAGAGGGCAATGGAAGGAGAGAGAGGCAGAAGGAGGGGAGAGGGAGAAGGAAAGAGAGGAAAAGAGAGAGGGAGGAAGGGAGGGAGAGGGTGGTGGAGGGAGTGGGGAAAGAGGGCTTTTGAAGCCCTTTCTCTATGGTGCTGAAAGAGGGGCTTTGCCCTTGTTTCGAAATGAAATAGGGGTTTCAGCCCCTATATATGTTTTATAAAAAATATTTTAAGTGAAATCAGCAGTTGCTGCCAATTTCACTTAAAAAATCCTTATGGAGGCATGCATAATCTTTGTAAAATCAATAATTTCATCTTTCTAAAATCAGGTTAAAGTATCAAAATATGATCCATTGGGTTTGGAGAACAATTGGTTCTTAGTCTAACATTAATCCTATAAGCTGGTGGTGAATTCCTAGCCTCTTTTGATATTGTCAAATTGTTTTTGAGAATTTCAGAAGGCTATGATGATACATACCATTCTGTTCATTGGGAAAGATCAACATATAAAGTTGACATTGACATTATTCCTAACGTGATATATATTCGTAATAAGGGAAACCCGGACTAATTTTTTCCTGTCATAATTTATTTCCTCTGAGTTCCTACTTGTAGGGTTTGTTATAGGACATAATCATAACAAATACATCAATCTTTTTTCTTTTCTTTTTTTTTTTGTTTTTATTTTGGGCCATTTTTCATAACATAGCTTATAAGTTGCACTATTGTTAGATATTTACGTTTGAAAACTTGGTTCGGTTTTGATCTTGAATGGGTCATATGAGTTTCAGTTTAGGGAGTTCCAGTGGTTTTGGTATCTTCAGCCTAGTTTTGTTAGTTTTAGCTTTAACAAAAAAAAATCGAAGAAATAAAAAAAGGACAAAATTGATAAATAAGAACAAATGAGTTGAGGAAACACTATGATATCATTTTTAAGAATATTGTATTTTTTGAGACCTTTGAGTACATCATTGATGCAGTTTTATCTAAAAACAATGTATTTGTGTGTATTTATATATGTATGTCTTTGTATTGTGTGTGTTATATATATCTCTGTGCGTGCGTGTGTGTGTGTGTGTGTGTGTGGGATGCAAATGTGCATCTACTAATGCATATATTTATATAATTCTTGTTCTAAGAAAGGAAAAATTAATCATTGTTTATATTTCGCATTGCTTTGTAATATGTCATTTTATTATTTGATGGCATGTTAATGGACAAATTTTTTTAATATCTATCTGGTTTAATCTCTAAGATAGCCAAGCTTATATCTATCTGACTTACTTCGAATTTCTTCATAACCCAGTATCAGAGGGCTTCCAACATTTGACTTTGAATTTCTTCAGAATGTTCTCGGTTGAACAGGAATGTTTTGGTCTTGTTTTCAGAATTCAAATAAAAAATTAAAACCATGCTAGTTATCTTTCTAACATCATGTTCCTCTACAGGTGCCGTAAGGTTGGTTCTTGTGCATGATGATAGAAAATTTAACCAACATTGGGCCATATATAGCTGATATTTTTGAGAATCTGGGTGCAAAAGAATAAAAAACTATAAATTCTCTCTTTAGGCAAATATTTGTATTGCTGACATAATTCATGGTTCCTTGCACTACCTGTAGAAAGCTGTTGGCTACTTGGATTATCTTACACAAGTAGCTTTAGTTGTTCCTTCTATTTTCATTCTTCATCTTCTTTCTATCCGAGCAGAAAAGTCTCTGTCATGAAAGATTGAGAAAAGGAGCAGAGAAGGGGGGAGGTGAAAAGTGAGGGAGACTAGAAGGAAGAGAAGAAACAAGAGAGGAGAGATGGAAAAAAAATCTATTTCTAATTAAGATGGTCGCAAGTGTTGAAACCTATTCTATGGCTTAAAGTAGGTATTATCAGCTTCATGCCTACTAGAGTATTGATTATATAAGTGTCTAAATCTTGCTTAGAGCAAGCAGTCCCTGATGGAGGAGGAAAAATGGTGGGGGGGCGGGGGCGCAAGTAATATCTGCAGTGTGTTTATGCTGCACTATCTTAATTTTGGAAGCTTGTGTCTACTTAAATTTTAGATTGAATTTTGCTCTTCATCATGGTAATGCTATCACTTCAAATTTCAAGCTATGCATCTGTTGCAACTGATTTTTCCCAGTTATACACCAAAATGTGAATGTGACTAATTACCAAGTACTTTACTAACACAAACAACATGCATTAACAAAGAAGAGCATATGTTTTTTATGTGTAACATATCAAATATTGTAGGGAAGTTTTGCAACCCTTGGGGTTTCACATTTGTAGTATGATATGACAAACATACCTATTCAACTCGCATAAGCTCTTGTTTTGATTAATTTCATTTTTCAGAAACTTAGTTCTTGACAATCTTCTAAACAAATGTACTACTGATTTGGAGCAGGTATTACAAGCACACCATGATGAAGTGTGGTTTTTGCAGTTCTCGAATAATGGGAAATATTTAGCATCATCATCGAGTGATAGATCTGCAATTATATGGGAGGTAACTTTTAATTTTGGATTCTGGTTAGAGATTGCTTAGTCTTCCCCCTTTTTCATGAGCTTGTTGGTAACTTGATCTCCCCCATCAATCTGGTTTAGCAAGCGGTTAGAATTGGAGTCTACTTTTGTTGCCTTCTCCATATTCTTAGTGGTGAATACACCACATAATTTTTCTACTTATTTATTAGCAACATAAAGTGGTGAACGATATAAATTTTTTCAACTGTGTTTTTTTTTTCTTTTGGGTGATATATGCTCGTTTCAGAGATAGATTCAATAGATATTTTGCAATCAATTTATGAAAGCTTTTCAGGGGAAGAAACTAGAGGACTCACTTTGATTCCATCATCTCTATCAAGTGGTCTCATTCAGTAGATTTCTTCTAGATGTAGTATAGCAAACAGTGTTGTTACTGATGCTCTCATGAAAGTCTACCATTGTTCAACACTATAAGCTGTTGCTATCCTAAGATATAAATGTGTCTGCATAAGGACTTTGCCACTTGTCTTTTCTAAAAGTCCCTTTATTTCATTTTGTATTGTAGAGTTTAAATTTTTACCTGACTTTTCTTCCATATATGGAAGTACTTCATCTACCTTTGTTTTAAAAAAATCATAAGTCTGTCTACCATCTTTATTGCCATATTTTTCTGAGTACTCAATCATCAATAAGTGTATGTATAATTTCCAAATGAGTGAGTTGTTCGTGAAGCAGCCTGTGGTCAGCCAAAAAAGTGGAAAAAGTCTGGCTCATTAGATTAACAAATGAGCCGAGCTAGAGCTATGCTTAGCTTGCTTTAGCTTAGCTAGATTAAGCTCGAAATATGAAATATAAGGAATTTATAAATATTATGCATTATTTAAATTTTATATAAATTTTTATATTCATTTATTATAAAATAAATGCATATAAAATTGACTGAATTCGACTATAAGGTTAATATACAACCAGGGGAATTAGTTCAAAGTATACAAATAAAGTCCTTGGGTGATCTCAAGCTCTCACCAGTTTTCTTCAACAGGCAGTTTGTGAACAGCTCTAGTTGCTCTCAAAATTAAACCTGATGGCTCAAACTCAGCATGACTAGAGAATGAGCTGAGCTTGAGCTAGGCCTGGCTTACTAAGCTCAGCTCATTTACGCTCCTGCATGTCTTTCCACATGTTTCAGCAAGAATTTTGAAAGTAGCCTTTGACTTGGATTTATAATTTTAGAAATTTTTAAGTTTGAACTTGCCAATGCTTAGTTATGTTCTAGGCTGTTTTGCTATCTATTCATCGCATACACCCCATTAGATGTTGTTGATGTCTGTTGTATATGCATAGATATACATTCTCATAGTTGTGAGATTATATTATGTGAAAGATGGCATGCCTGATATTTGGACCATCATTCACATTGGAGCATCCACTCCTATGTTCTTGGACAATATGACAAATGCATGATCAAATGTGCATCCCTTATTTTTAGAGCATCATCAAGATTAGATTGGTGGGAGCATGGTATTCTGTACCAGTCTGAACCGGCCGGTACACCCCGTACCGTACCATATCGGTGGAGAACCGGTTCGGTTCAGGTAGATTTTTCGGAATACGCCCCAAACCTCGCCATACTGGTCACTTCGGTCCGGTTCAAGGCCAAATCGCCCGAAATCGGATGGTTTGGGTCGGTTCGGTACGATTCCGGGCCGGTTCGGTTCGGTTCGGCCCAATTTTCTCTTTTTCTTTTTTTTTTTTAATGCTGCTAGATAAGATTTTTTTGATTTTTTTATCATCGATACGGCACCATATGGTATGGTACGGTACCGTACCAATCAGAAACCGGTATGGATCTTGGTACCGATTTCTAAAAACTTAGGTGGGAGCATATAGACATACTCCTTTTTCTTTGGAAAACTACAAATAAAGGTTGAACGATGTATAATCTTAATCATAATCATCAAGCCTTGTCCAAGCTATTTGAGGTTTGCTCTATGAATCCTCATCATCCCTATTTATGGGTTACCTCCAATTTTATATCAGCCTTCTCTAAATCCTTTTTGATAACTTCCATCCATGTTATGTAAGCCTTTCTCTCCTTGTCATACATACTTCAACAAAAGTTAAAGGATCCCCTTCTTATTAGACCATCCTTGAATTTTTGTTGCACATGGCCATACCATATTTATCAGTTCATCAGTTATCCTTCATTTGTACAACTCTTGGAGCTCCTCATACATCCTTTTTTCCCACTAAGCTTCCTATTTTTAGTACGTCCATCCAAGATTTTAAATCCCATGGGACGGGGTTGACTTGATTTTTTCATGGAATGGGATGTGCCGCTGTCCGACTCCGTCCCAACACTTGAGATAGGGGATGTTCCAAAACATCACGATCGGAACGCTAGCGGGACAGCCATGTCCCGACACATGGGATGGTACCCTATCTCGATGTCCCACGGGACATCCCACTGGCACTTAAATCCTTGCGTCCATCTTATAATTTTGTTTTCTGCTGCATTCAGTTTGTTTTCTGGGATCCACTTTATTGTCCAACATTCTAAGTCATACAAAATTACAGACCTTATTGTTGCACTATAAATTTTCCTTTAAGTCATGAATATACAAAGGAAGATCAATTCATTTTTACTTAAATAAACTCTTAATAAGCTGATTGACCATATTTGCATGTTATCTCTTGGTAAGAGTAGTAAAAAAATTTAGAAGTTCTATTTTGGGGAGCTATAGCTTGTGCTTACTTTCATTCTTTAAATTTGAAGACTTGACCACCTTTATAGCTCCTTTGTGGGGTGAGATGCACCTCTCTTCATTATAATTCTTTTTTTTTTTTTTAATGTCTTTTGATTGGATATGATGCACTTTGCATTTTCTTTTAATCTTTTTTACTACTATCCAACAAAGAAAAGATCAATCTTCAGCAGTATTTGGTAAATTGCCCTTTTGAATTTGTTGGATGATCAAACTATTTTCCTTGAATAACTCACTGGATCCAAATGATTTTGCTTTTCAAATTTTTATGAAAATGAAGTACCTTTACCCTGTGGAAGCTTGATAAAGAGAAGGCTTTTCATTTTTACCTTTTTTCAAGCTAAACTACTGACTATTTCCCAATGGAACTAGATATTCCAGCTACTTCGAGCTCTTGCTACAACAGTATGACCCTTGATTGTTTTGAAATGTTACAAAGGCTTTAAGTTCTCATTAATTGCTGCATCTTGGAGAAGTATAATCAAATAGCCTGAACTTTCCGTTGTGTGGCTTAAGTTTCACATTGCAGTTTGCTTGAGTCACCATGTTAAATAATACATGAAATTGGACCAAGGTTTGACTAAGTTTTGGTTTCTGTTTTGATACCTTGGATGGAGTTTCGGTTTTGGCAATTTCAGTGATTTCAGCAGTTCTGGTTCAAGCATTGGAGTTTCAACTAAAACAGCTATGTAAAATCTGAAAAATAGTTAAAAAAAAATCAAGGTATCATTGATTGTACTTTAAGTAATCTAGAGTCATAATTTATAGAATTTGAGTAATTTTCATCTGACATTAAATTATGTTGAATCTGCATTAAATATATTGCATGAATATGGCAATCTTTTAAGTGAAATACCAAATATCAATCAATCAAGCATAAACGAACAAGACAAGTATACAAGAGTATAAAATAAATCAAATTTACCTATTCAATACTACATATTATTGCAAGATGAGTTAATAGTGGCAATCATCACTGTCACAGTGTCGTTGGAGTATTGGTTGAGATGAGGATAAAAATTAGATGGTTCCCCACCAATCCAAGAAGTTATGAAATGTTGTTTATTGTACATAAAAGTATTATTTGAAATATGTTCTATTTAGTTGTTTAGATTGTAAAATATTATGATAAGGGTTATTAGAAGTCTTGGCCATCAAGTATTATTTTTATTATATATCCTTTTTAGCTCATGAAACAAAGAAAATCCATTGAAAATTTGTATTACATAGTACATAGCTAATGTACTTAAATAAACAAAGAAATAACGAACATATGATAGAAAACGTCAAAAGAAGCAATTTAAAAAAACATCTATGGCTACTTTTGGCCTACTTGGTGTCGAATTGACCAGTTTCAGCTAAAACTAACTGTAACCGCCGAAACAGACTGAAATTCGAACTGGGTGTTAGTTTCTATTTGGTCTCGGTGGAAACTGATCAGTTTTGTCTGAAACTTAAAATCATGAATTCGACCATCCCAAGATGGATCTTGCCCTTTTTTTTTGTTATTTTGATGCTACCTCCTGCAGCTAGATCTGTTAAACTTCTAAGATACTGATTTGCAATTAGATTTTGGAGGAAAGACACTCTCAGATTTGAAATGTTTGTAACTTTAAGTCAACTGAATTTCTGGCACTAGATCATTTCCAACATTGCTTGATGGTGGATCCTGAACCTAATATTATGTTAGGTCAACAAAGATGAGACAGCATTTGGAAAATAGAGAAGTACGTATTTCTTGCAACATGAACAAAATATCACTTCGAAACCCAATCACCTCTCAAATTTCCCCTTCTACTTTCCTTATTGAGGGTGGACTAGCACAAAAACAACCTTGAACAAAAAGAAGAAATAATCTTTGATTATATGCTGAAAAGTATAAAAGTAAAAAATGTTTTTGTCTTCTCATTAGCTGTCTCTCCACATTTTCATCTGTTTTTTTTGGATAAATTGAAGATTTCTTTTCTGATGAGTGGAAGATGGACTGACACAAAAGATCCTTGAATGAAAAGAAGAGAATAATATTTGATTATATACTGAAAAGTAGCAAAGAAAGAAAAACCAGTCTTCTGTCTTCTCAATTGCTGTCTCTCCACATTTTTCTTCTATTTTTTGGATAACTTGAAGATTTATGTTCCAATGAGGGGAACCCTTGCTTTTTTCCTTTTTTTGGTAAGGAGTGGAACTCTTGTTTAAGGGATTGATCAGTCCCTAGGTCTAGATTGTTAAGTGGGTGATCTCCACAACCAAAAACTGTCTGGTTATTATTTTTACACACCATGTTCAGATTATGGACCAAGAACTCTCTATGTTCCATATGTTCTAATTTATTTCATCTTCCGACTAACACATATTTACTTCCTAAACTAGGATTTGTTACATTGAACTCCTAAACCTTCTTAAGGATTCCATGATAGGAACCATCTTTACCCATTTACTTTCATTTCTCCATTCTCACCTTTTTGCTTCATGTTTCCCTCTAAGCAAGCACAGACGTGAATAGTGCTTTGAGATATATCTTGTAGCATACAATACATCATGTACCTATGAATACCAGCAAACTTGGACTTGCTTTTAACTTTTTTAGAGAACTAACAGTTGAAATATTTGGAGGTATTTGCCATATGTCGGTTCGCTGTGCCAAAATTGAACCCTGTGCTGGTTGGCCGGCAGTATGGTTCAGTATGCCCTGTACTATTCTGTACCGAGCTCAAACTGTCACGATAAAGTAAATGGGGAAAAAGGAGGATTGGAGAGAGATATAGAGAGAGAAAGAGAGAGGGAGAGAGAGGAATGGAAGGGGGGAGTGACGAGGATGCCGGCAGTGGCTGCTGGAGGGCCACGGAGGCTCCCGGAGGGCAGGATCTTCCTCCCGGCCTTCCATCGGATCAAAATAGGGGTAACCCCCTTATTTTGATCATGATAAATTTTATTTATTTATTTTTTTTGTTATCGCAATCTATGGTGAAGTCGACAAATCGAAATAAAGGCGGTCACTCTTGTTTCAACCCGATGGAGTGTGGGGAGGAAGATGCTGCCTGTCAGGAGGCCTCCACACCGCTCATCCCTGTCTACGTCCCCTCCATTCCTCTCTCTCTATCTCTCTCTATTTTTCTTTGTATGGAGAAGGGTAGAGCTCCGGAGGCCTGGGCGGGTCTCTTCGGCCTTTCCTCTCCTTCCCTTCTGCCTCTCTCTCTTTTCCTTTCTTTTCTTCTTTCTCCTCACTGGTATACCATTTTTTACACCAGAACTGTGTTGGTTCAGCCGATTATGATTTACATTACATATGCACGAATAATCAATTTTTATTAATGGTAGGTACTCTCCATGATGTTGCATAGGCGTTCTTAGTGGATCCAAATAGGACTTCAAAAGTGCTAGTCTTTTGTTTTCTGAAAAAGAATCTTGGTTTGGTTCTTGTTGCCTTAGCATTGGGATGTGTGACCCAGCACATCTATCCCTTAGAATGACAGCTGAACCCACTAAATTTTTTTGATTGATGTAGTTCCTTTTTTATTAGGTCCATGAAGATGGGGAACTGTCATTGAAGCATATGCTAACTGGTCATCAGAAACCTGTTCTGATGGTCGCGTGGAGCCCTGATGACCACCAGCTACTCACATGTGGGATGGAAGAAGCTGTGAGGCGTTGGGATGTTCATACTGGAGATTGCCTCCATGTCTATGAAAAGAGTGGTCTTGGCCTGATTTCTTGTGGCTGGTTCCCAGATGGAAGACAAATTTTTTCTGGTGGGACAGATAACAGCACTTGCTTGTGGGATTTGGATGGGAAAGAACTGGAGTCTTGGAAAGGGCAGCGAACAACTAGGAGCTCAGAGATGGCATTCACAAAAGATGGCAGGTGGGTAATCAGCATATGCAGGGAAACTGCAATTCTGTTGCTTGATAGGGAAGCAAAGCTAGAGAAGCTGATTGAAGAGGACCAGACGGTTACTTCGTTTTCACTATCTGGAGATGACAACTTTTTGCTCATAAATCTAGTGAACCAGGAGATTCACTTGTGGAGCATCAAGGATGATCCAATACTTGTCACCAGATACAGAGGTCACAAGCGCAGCCGATTTCTAATAAGGTCTTGTTTTGGGGGTTATGAGCAGACTTTCATTGCTAGTGGAAGTGAAGATTCACAGGTATGAATCATTGGTCCTCCATGTTCGCCTAATGCATGTTTCAATAGGACAATATACTGAGAAAACTGAACAAGATAACTTGTGCTTTTGGTTTACCGTATGTTGCTAATGTATTTCTATCCAACTGGAGATATGGGGTGCAGGTTGTGTTTCTTGGAAAGTCTCAGTTGATAATATGATCCTTTACCTCTGTGCATGGATATATTTTGATAAGGCATATGCACATGTCAGGTGTAATTAATTCTTTCAGAGTTCTGGATTTTGAAAAGGCAATAAAGTAGAAAGAATTTTTAGCATACATATAAGAAGGATGGAAGATTATGTTAATATGCAAAATCGTTCATTTTTAAGTTCACCAATTGAACATCCATATCAATCAAAAGATACAGCTTAAATAGAGACATTTCTCAGATATTTAAGCAGTGTTGAGAGCTAATAAATGGATCCATATCAATCAAAAGATACAGCTTAAATAGAGACATTTCTCAGATATTTAAGCAGTGTTGAGAGCTAATAAATGAACTTATAAAATGAATAATAGCTTTACTCATTGTAATTCACCGATACACAATGTAGTCTGCTGTAGAAATAAGTTTTTTCTTTTCTGATCCTTTCGGTTGGAGCCCTTTAATTTGGGAAACCATGAACTGCAATTTATCTGCATGACTGCTTAGTGATCATTAATAGTTGACAGCAATAGAAAGTTATTGAAGGATGATATTGTGATTATCTACTAGTAGAAATGGAGTAAAATAAATTCTTCGACTCAATTATGTCTATAAAACTTGTCATGAATGATAGATATTTGTTTTCATAACATTAACTTTGGGCAAGTTGAAAGTTTTGTTGCCTCATTTTTTGTCCTGCTTCGATGGCTGGGATAAACTTGAAAAAAAGTTTACCTGTTTTACGTATCTTTACCACAGTAAGTCAAATCAATAATTTCCTCCTCTATCTTTCTTTCACTAAGCTTATTTTGATCATATTGTAATCTATAATTGCTCTTTGAATGGCATACTTTGTTGTATAACCATTCTTGGATATTTAGTTGTGGAGGATTGATGATCAAAGAAATCCAACAGCTCTGAATACATGGTTTGACAATCTATGGTTCTATTCTGATCGCAAACAATATTTTTTCCTAGCTTACAAAAGGAGGCTATATCATTGCTCAGAAAAAAAGAAAAAAGAATTGTTTGGAAATTTTGGCCTGTATTGCACATGTGAATTTATAACCTGTCCAAGAGTAGACGATTTCAATGTCCTTACTGATGATGGGATGATTGTTATTATTAGGTGTATATATGGTATCGGGAAACTGGAGATCTCATCCGGGCACTACCAGGACACTCTGGTGCTGTCAACTGTGTCAGCTGGAACCCGACAAACCTTCATATGCTCGCATCAGCCAGTGATGACCATACAATCCGCATCTGGGGACTAAACAGGGCTAACTTGAAACGCAAAGAAGCTTACAGCAATGGAGTCGCCCACCAATGCAATGGAAATTGTCAATGATATGAGAACATTGAAGTGGTCAGGTTCTTAAATTCCTTAATTAATCCATTGACCGTATAAATTCCTTGTTCTCCATTTTGTGGGCACTCGTAACAAAGAATCCTGTAAACGCGAACAGCTGCTACCAGCTCATAAACCATCTAATATGATTATTTAGTTCTTCCATTCATTTCTTATTTGAAGCAGAATAGAAATTTAGTTTATTTTATCGGTCGTCGTGTCTCTTAGGTGAATTTTGCTTTCTGCATCAAGCTTAATAATGACTTTCAATTGAATTGCTGCGGTATGCTCATCTACTTATTATGTGGAAGAGGTTAGACTTGGCTGAATATCAGATTTCATTTACTTTGTTGCTTGCTACTTGTAGAAAGAGTTACCGGTCAAATGATGCAAGTGATTTTTGGTATGGTTCATTGGACAGATTGTTTAGTCGTATACCATCCTAAATTACTAAATTACCATTGAACACCAGAATTGAGAGCAGCAGCTTACAAAGCTTTTATATTTCTTATATGCAAAGGAGAGGTTTGGAGGAGATGCGGCTTGATCTATTCAAGCATCTGTTACGTGGTTGGCACCAATTTTGCTACTTGCATTGACTTGACGGTCAACTTTGCCGATGCCTAGAATTATTGGGGAAAGGAAAACTCACAAAAGTGATATTCTAGTCGTCATCGTCTCATCATTCAAGTATCAACTGGTTTCACCAAGGAAAAGAAGGAAAAAATTTAAGGATTTGCATAAGCAAAGCATCAATGGAAAGAGTATTATTGTCTAATTATTTTTTAATGCGTATTTAATATTCGTAGTTTTATTTTTTTGTTTAAAAATTTTGAATAATAAAAATATTTCTGTATTTTAAAAAAAAATTATAATATTCTGAACATATTATCACATCTTGCATCATATTATGATATTTTATGAAAAAAATTATAATTTTTTACATGTAGGATGTCATAATATGAATATAAGATGTCATAATTTTTTTTCAAAAAATTTAAAATTTCAAACGAAAAATTAAAACTATAGATATTAAATGCACATTGGAAAGTGGTAGCTACGTCGATCAATTGGGCAAAATGATGCATTTTATATTAAATTTTCTACATCTGCATAAAAAATTTCTTTATATCATTAATCCAGCTTGACTCCCAAGTCTTCCCTTCCGGTCTGCGGTATCTTTATAACAAGTGCATCAAACCTTCCCAACGCCGACTTTCATCTACGCAACAAGTGCATAGAATCCTCCTAGCTCCAATTAGGCTTCTTCAATCTGCTAATGATGCCCAGTCCTGAAAAGATGAGGTAGGCAATTTCCGTCTTCTCTTGATTTGCCTGAGGATGCCTCAATTTAACAAAGAGATGGGTGTTGTGAAAATGAACAAAGGCAACAAAAAATCCTGATTGACGTGACAGCATGTGGATGGCTTGGCGTGCTGGAATCAACATGTGACCGTCACACAGTTAAGTCAGCCTCGTCCATCAACACTGACAATCTACGCGGTTTCCTGCCAGCAATTGCCCACACAAATCCTCCAAAGAATCCATCATTCAGAGTCTTGTTGGGGAACTTTCATTTATTCTTTTCTTTAATCTGCGGAAAGTTATCAGTTCCACTTAAAGTGGTTACAAGGACAAATGCATGGACCCCGCTGAGTGATCGTGAAAGATTCTCGACAATATTGGGAAGAGGTCGATGCCCTTGGCAGAAAGCTCACTGCAACTTCCTCCCCTTAGGTGTGTTGCTGGTGCTTAGAATCTATAGTTTCAGAAAGTGATCAAACAATCATAAGAACAGAAGCACGTAGAAGAGGAGCACTGTGAAACATCGCTATCTTGTTGGTGTGGACGAAGGAGCAATGGCAGAGGTGGTCGCTTCCAGTCTCCTGAGGTTGGTGTTTGACAAGCTGGGCAACAAAATCCTAAAGGAGTTTGGGATGTCGAGGGGTGTCGACAAGGAATTGAAAAAGCTGGAGAGTACTCTATCGACGATCCATGATGTGCTTGAGGATGCCGAGGCAAGGCAGGTGAAGGAGAAGGCTCTCAGAGGATGGCTGAGAAAGCTCAAAGATGTGGCTTACGATGTTGATGATGTGTTGGATGAGGTTGCAGCCAAAGCTATGAAACGAAGATCGGAGAACAAAAGCCACATAACTGAAAAGGTGCGTCAATTGTCTTCAATCCCAGACTCATTTGTGTTTCCATCTAAGATAGCTCATAAGATAAAGAAGATTAGGGAGAGATTAGAAGAGATTGCAGGGGAGAGGACCAAGTTTCATTTACAAGAGCGAGTTGCTGAAAACATTAGGGCCGAGACTACAGTGAGAGAAGAGACTGGTTCTTTGATTGATGAATCCGAAGTTTATGGCAGACAGGAAGATAAAGAAAAGATAATAGATTTCCTAATTAACATGTCTGATGAAAGGGATCTTGGCGTGACAGCTATTGTTGGGTTGGGAGGGCTCGGTAAGACGACAGTTGCTCAATTAGTGTATAATGATCCGAGGGTGTGCGAGCATTTTGGAAAAATGATATGGGTTTATGTGTCTGATGATTTTGATATTAAAAGGCTTACCAGATCAATCATAGAAACTATGAGTGGGAGTGAATGTAGTCTCACAGGAATGGATTTAATGCAGCATAAGCTTAAAGAGTTGATTGGGGATAAGAGATTTTTACTTGTGCTGGACGACGTTTGGAATGAGAATTATGAAAAATGGGATAGGCTGAGAACTGTGTTGATTGGTAGTGCTAGGGGAAGTAAAGTCATAGTGACTACACGTAGTGCACGAGTGGCTTCTATCATGGGAACAGTCGCGCCACACTTTTTATCGGATCTATCAGAGGAGGATTGCTGGTTGTTATTTGAAAAAAGGGCATTTGGATTGGGGGGTTGTGAGAAGACCCCATATTTGGTAGCTATTGGGAAGGAGATTGTGAAAAAATGTGGAGGTGTTCCATTAGCAGCAAAGGCTTTAGGAAGTTTGATGCGTTTCAGGAGAGGAGAGAGTCAGTGGTTGGCCATCAAGGAGAGTGAAATTTGGAACTTGCCGGATGATGAGAATGAAATCTTACCCGCTTTGATGCTGAGCTATAATCATCTGCCATCTCATCTGAAACAATGCTTTGCATATTGTTCCATATTTCCTAAAGGTGAAGAAATAAGAAGCGAACAATTGGTCCAGCTATGGATTGCAGAAGGCTTTGTGCAATCATCTAATGGAGGAACATACTTGGAAGATGTGGGTTTGCTGTATGTTGATGAGTTGTTATCAAGATCGCTATTCCAGAGAGGTCAGGAAGATTTAGATGGTGTGGTGAGGCAGGTTAAGATGCATGACCTGGTTCACGATCTTGCTCGATCTATTGCGGGTGATGAATGCTCGATTGCAGATGCTGGTGATGAGACAGTAACTTCCCAAAATTGTCGGTATGCATCACTCATTTGTAGAGGTCCAATAACGACAATATTGGAACCTCTCAAAGATGCACAAAGGCTGCGGACTTTGTATTTTATTGCATCCAGAGGCAGGACGGAGGAAGAGGATAAGGGGGATGATGTTCTTCAAGCTATATTCTCCAAAATGAAGTTGCTACGTGCATTACATCTAAGCAAATGTCCCATGAAAGCCTTACCAGTTTCAGTAGCTAAACTTAAACATCTGAGATACCTCAGCCTCTCATACACTGACATCGAAACATTACCACCGTGTATCGGTGCTCTTCAGAATCTGCAGATATTTGACCTGTCATGTTGTCGGCAACTTCGAGCAATGCCTGAAACTATTGGTGACCTCCAGAATCTGTTATGTTTGAATCTCAGTGATTGCAAAAACATTTTTTCCCTACCCAACTCCATTGGTTATGCTAGGAATTTGCAAAACTTGGACCTCTCATTTTCCCAGATCCAAACATTGCCTGAATCCCTGAGCTTCCTTTCAAATCTGCAGTCACTGAGCCTCAGATATTGTTACTTCCTAAATAGGCTTCCAGAGAACATGAAGAATGTGAGAAGCCTCAAACATCTAGACATATATCAATGTTGTGAACTGGCTTGCATGCCTCCAGGGATGGGACAGTTGACTCACCTGAGGACATTGCCCATGTTTGTGCTTGGTGGGAAGAACAGTTGCAGACTTAGTGAGCTTGGTCGCCTGAACCTTTTAGGTGAATTGGATATTAGAGGACTTGAGAATGTGGGTGAAGCTACAGAGGCGAGGAAAGCCAACTTGAAGGAGAAACAGGGCCTTCAGTCACTAAAATTATCATGGGATTTGAATGCTTACGTGCAGCCAGGGCAACCATGGGAGGAGATTGAGAACGAGGGGACAAGTATGAAGGAATTGGTAGCACAAGACTGGGATGCTGATGCTGACTTGGTAGAGGAGGTGCTCGGGAATCTCCAGCCACACAAAAATTTGAAGGTATTGAAGATAACAGAATATGCAGGCAAGACACTTCCATGGTGGCTAAAGGAGTCCTCACTTCCATATTTGGCTGAGCTGTCTCTGACATCTTGTGTAAGATGTGTGCATCTTTCTGGACTGGAGCAGCTACACACCCTTAGGGTCCTCAAATTGATCAAGCTTCCTGCGGTGAAGTGCCTTCCAGCAGTCGGGCAGTTACCATATCTTGAGGTCCTTGTAATGGAGGTTCTTGCCGTAAGGTGTTTAGGCTCAGAGTTCTATGGTGGCGAAGGAGCATTCCCTGCATTGGAGGAGTTCAAACTATCGTGCATGTTGGACTTGGAGGATTGGCCCACAGTAGGTGGTGGAGAATTCCTTCCCCATCTCTCTAAGCTGTGCATAGTCGAATGCCCAAAGCTGAGAGCACTGCCATCGGCTTTTCCATCTGTTAGAGAACTGAACATGAATATAGATGATGAGCTGCTTCTATCTTCCTTTGAGAGTGGTGCATTTCCAAATCTCAAGATTTTGAACATTGGAAACTGCGATTTCGACAATGACAACGATGACAACGAGGATGATGATCACGACAATGGCGACAACATCTACCCATCTTTCATTCCGAAAGTGCTCGCTGTCCGAATGAGCTCCCTTGAACATTGGTTTGTGCGGGCAAAGCCCAAGCCTATAGCTTCTGGTTCCTCTACAATGGTTCATCTACAATGTGTATCAATGAACGTTGTATTTGCCGGGGAGACATTAATAATGCCCCTTTTATGAATTTTACCGAAGCACTGGGCTGTCGGCACAGCTCCTCCGGACTGTTGCATTTCATGGTCATCTAACTGCATCAAACTTAAAACTTCGTTGCGACAGAGGAGAAAAAGTGCTGATGTTTCTGCTTGCCGTCTTATATATCTGTGGATTGACAACTTGGTGAGTTCATTGATATGGTATGGTTTCCTGCTAAGAGTTCTTGTGGGGTCAATTTTAAGCTTATATGGCCCTGTTTTATGTTTTCATGAGAGCAAGCGTCTTGTTGTCTGTGGAGTTTTTTGAATAAAGCCAGTAAACTAGTGTTACATGCGAGTTTCGAACAAAGCCACGGAGACAAACCGCAGGCCATAGAATCATGTAATTCATTTTAATTGCTCCCTTCTATTTAGACATAGGCAGCGAGCCGAGCTGCCTATTACATGGTCCGGCTAGCACGAATTGAGTTGTGTCTGGCACGGCCCGACTGCTACAGTAATGGGCCATGCCAGGCGTGGCCCTTTAAAAGAAGCTCGACTAGGCTGAAGATTTGCGGCTCGCAGCTTAGGCCCCGCACGGCCCATAAGAATTTGAGCTGGCACGATCTGTGCCAAGCTCGGCCCGACCCATAGATCAGGCATGACCTGGAATGGTCTAGGCCCGATCCAGGCACAGCATGGCCAGCATGCTAGTCCGATCCCTTTTTTTTGAATTTAAAAAATATGATTTTTTTTTATAAATTAAAAAGGGTTAAGGAGCAAAATTAAATATAGATGTTGGATTTTTTTTTGTAAAACAAAAAATCGTCTTATCATGGTGGGGGTTTTGGCATGGATCCCTACCGATTTATTAATAATAATCAAAATACTATAAGAGAGGAAGGGGGGCTAGGCTTGACCTGCAGAATACAATGAGGGAGAGAGAAAAAAATATAGGTGACTCATCTCAATAATTAAGAAATAAAAATTAAAAAGTTATAAATATAAAAAATTAATAATTAAAAATCTTACTGATCATCATTCGTCGGTAGTATTTATATCGTCGTCATCATCGGTTGTTGTATTATATCTACTTTTTTCTTGAAGTTTCACCTCGATATCTAACCAATGTTTGAAGTAGAGTAGCATCTCAATTATTTCAGTGGTCATCCTACTTTTTTCATCTAGAACGTATCGATCTGCACTAAAAGTAGATTTCGATACTATTGTGGATATCGACACAGCTAAGATATGACGTGCAATGGCAAATATTATAGGATATTGATTTTTAATAATTTTCTATCAGACTAACATATCAAGACTCTATTCGATTTTCATCATATGCAGAATGAAGATTATTTCATAAATAAAATTCAAGTTTACTATTTAAAGATGAAGATATAGATGAACTTGAGGAAGTATGTGTATGCCTCTTATGTGCAATGAATGAGAAAATAGATAATGAACGAGAAGTACTAGAACAAGAGACGGAGGTTTGTGAATGAGAAGTATTAGATTCACGAACCTTTTCATCATATAAAGTATAAATACCATAAAGCAGTTAGTTTATCTCAGCTTTAGCAGGTTCAGGATCTTGATTCATGTTTTCGCAATATGCATCAAGTAAAATTAGCACACCACTTAATTTAACATGTGGATTAAATACAACACTTAAGTTATGCATATGATATATCCTGTCCTAATATTCATTCTATTTAGATTCCATTTCATTAATAATAAGTTCTAAAATATCATCATATCTATGTTGTACAAATTTTTGGCTAATAAACTATGCTTGTTGTAAAAATGAACAAGAGGTTGGATAATAAACATCAAAAAGAATATTAGTGGCATTATAAAAACTAACAAAAAATTCTTCCTAAATTTTACCTTTATTCTAATCATTTTTAATCAATAGAAAATCTAATCCATGATCATTAATATATGCACTTAATAAATTATTATATGGATATGCATTATGTATCATGGTATATCTTGAGTTCCAACGAGTAGCTACATCAAGTTTAAATTTTTTAAAATATCTATTATGATCTATACATATTTGCTTAAATTTTTAAAATCGTGCTCTTGAAGCATGAATAAAAGAAACTATATTTCTAATTTTTACAGTAATATTTTGAACCATATCCATGTCAGATTAAATAAAAAGATTTAAAATATGACATGCATATATAATATGCAATAAATTTTTATTTAGATAGGATGCAATGAGTCCTTCAATAATCTGACAGGAGAATTATTATTAGATGTATTATCAAGAGTAATAGACATAATTATATCATTAAATACTATATGAATATGTAGTTTGGTAAACAGCATTAGAAATTTATTATCCAAAATGTAAAAAATAAAAAGTACAAAAAATAAAAATATATTTATTTAATAGTCAATCATTATCAATATAATGAGCAGTATAGTAATAAAATAATAACTACTAACAGATGCTGTCTAAATATCAGAAGTTAATGATACTTTTGAATTTAGGACAGAGATAGTTCTAATTAAATTTTATTTTATTGCTAAAAAATTAATTATAACTACTCTTCTAAATATACGTCTATTAGTTCTTTTGTAAGCAGGTTGTAGGACTAGTTGAACATACTTTTCAAAATTTAAAAACTGATAAGCTAAAGGGTAATTCATCCTTAACAATCTATTTTATCAGTGCTTTCTTTTGATTTTTTTTTTATGATTATATATAAAATTATCTACAAGATTACCTTCTTGTGTATTGAGAGTGCTTTGAAGACGAGCATCACTCATCATATGGCTCTCTTGATATCTCTTCAAATGATCAGTTTTTCCATTACTAGTACAACTATATAATTTGATATATTTTTTATATTTTACTTTTAAAACTTCATCAACCATAATTCTTTCAAAATCATTTCATACAGTATCGATCCTCTTATGGAAAGAAGAGACAGAGCCTTGACCTTTGGTATTGGTTTTAAAGGGAGCAGAAACAGTAGTTTCTTCTTCCTCAAAAATCAGAGGAATGTCAAAATGACTCTTATCAAAAGATGCTATATCTAAATATGAGTTATGTAAATAGTAAAAATTAATCAAAATATCAAATAAAAAAATTGAATAGAAATAGGTGCAGATTTGTAAGCTTCCCCTTATGCTTATCAGGATCTTAATAAGGACCTCCAAGACTCCAATAGGTAGATTAATCCTCCTCTTGTGTAGCATTTGAATACTTGCTAATTACTAATTATTAATTAATAGCTAAATATTGAACACTTGCTAAATATTGCTAGAAGAGAAGGACTAGTAGTAGAGAGGGAGAGAAGAACTAATTTGGTTTAGTGAAAATAAAAGAGAAAGGGGATATTTATAGGAATCCTAATATTTTTATGTTTCTACATTACCCCTAAAATTAGTTGTCTTATGACTGTTAGGAGGGTTGAAATGATAAAAAAATAAAAACTAGCTGTTATCTAATCTAAAAAATAAAAAAAAAAATTAGCTGTTATGGGCCGTGCCTGGTCCATAACGGCCTTAAACAAGCCGTGCCTGGCATGACCTGTAATAGCACTAAAAGGGCCATCCCTAGCACGGCCTGTAATGGGCTTAAATGGACTGTGCCTAATATGGTCTGTTTGGGTTGTTTTTTAAAAAGAAGAAAAGAAAAGAAAAGAACTACCCATTAGGCCTGTGGGCTTGACGAGCCACATGCCATGCCTGGCATGGCCTGTCAGACTCCAAGCCTAAGGCCATGCCAGGCTGGGGTTCTGGCTAAATGGATCATACTTGACACAGTCCATTTGGACTTTGACTTGATGGGCCTGAGCCTAGGCTGTCCCAGGCACAGCCTAGTGCCCATGTCTGCTTCTATTGTATTACATTTTTAATTTTTATGGGCTGTACCTGGCACGGCCCAATGCCCATGTCTACTTCTATTGCATTGCATTTTTATTTTTTACTTTTATTTATTCATCTTTTGCTGGTAGGGGGGAATTAGGGTGGAGATTACCTCTTACTGTAAATAAATGAGGCTCTATGTACCAATCATAATATGAATCCATTCTATCATATAAACTCTAGATGGGAATATCTTCAAGGAGCTCTGCACCTCTGTAAATAGAGATTATTATGACACTTGGAAAGGAGCCATAAACACAAATTTAGTTGATAAAAATAAACTCTAGTTTGTTGATACCGACATGTAGAAGCCAAAATTTTCCACTTCACTTAATCATAGTGGTCGGGAGGGGAAAGACCAACATCCAATAAGCTGGGATCACATCGAGAGCAGAGTTGATGAGAGTAAGATGCCCAGCTAGTGATAGCACCTTTTGTCTCCAACCTGAGAGTTTTTTCTCAATTCTTTCTAGTAGAAAGCTCTAGCTGTTTGCCTTTAAAGTTAAGTAATGAAAAGGGATGCCAAGATAATTGATTGGAAGTCAGGCAACTGGGCAATCTTGCATTCTTATAGAAGTTTTGATTTCCACATTAGTTAGACTGATCCCAGTGAGGTTGGACTTTTGAAAATTAATTTTGAGACCCTAGAGGAGCTCGAAGGAGTAGAGAATCACTTTTAGGATGTTAAGTTGATCCTTGGATGCCTTACAAAAGATAATTACATCATCTAGTGATGAATACTTAATTTAGGATGCTAGAGGCATTAAATATTGTAATCATTAATGTTATTTTATTAAGAATTTAATGCTATCTAGTCTATTTTGTAGGTAATTGAGAGTTTGGGTTCATATGATTTAATTTGGACTCAAATTGGTTCAGATTTGAGTGAACCAAGCAATCAGCTCTTATGTTAGTGTGAACGCAACTTAAAGATCAAGAGTCAAGAAGCAACCTCTCCAATCAAAAGTCCAGATTAAAAGATAACTGAAACTAAGTGTGAACACGACTTATTGATCAACAGAGGAGAATCAATATGAAGATCCAAGGATCCTTATTCACACTCCCATCTCTTTTTTCATGAAACCTTAGCCTCCTCACTCTATAAATAGAACCCCAAGGCCTCTCTCTTTTTCAATCAAGCCAATGCCTATGTTCTCTTCAAGCTTCTCTTTTTCTCTTTCCCTCTTCCTCTTCTTCATAAGTCCAAGAGAGGTACTAACCCTAGCACCATATATTCCTCCATAGATCCTTTTTCCACATCCCATCAAATCTAGGAGAGGTTCTAATCCTAGTGCCGCTATTCTTTCTCTGTTACATATCCGCTTCCATCAACCTTTCTTCTTTGGAGTTTCTGTACCAAGCCTTCCAGCTATCCTGTCGTTATCTGCACGGAGGAAGACGAAGGATTCAAGGAGACACATCCATCATCGGGCACAGCAAGAAGATCAATTTGGTTTAGTTGTTTTGTATCATAATTTTATTTCTTTTCTTTATGTATGCTTCTTTATTAGATTAATGAAAAGTAATTTTATTTTTTATACTTTTTTTTTCTTAATTTTTTTTTATGATTTATTATTTTTTTTCTTTTGTATTTTTAAAACAATCCACTAAGATCCCTGCAGATATGATTCCGACTCACCCTATCTACATAGTAGTGAGTAGGGTTAATTTTGGTGTGCTATGACACGCATCAAATTTTAGCACCATTGTCAGGGATTTTGACGTGATTGTTTTGAAAAAAAATTTATAAAATAAAAAAATATTTTACTATTTTTTAGATTTTTATTTCTTACTTTAGATTACTTGATTGCCTTTTATGTATTCTTTTTCAAAATTTCTACCTCATATTACTCTTCGTATATGGTAGATTTACTATTTTACATTTAGATTTCTTTATTTGCATACATAAAAATATTTTTTACTTCCTATAACCTAGTAATTTATTGCTTTCTATAGATTAGAATAATTTACTATTTTATATAATTAGTGATTTCTTACTTCATAAGTAGATTAGATTCTTAGCCTTTTATTTAGATTACATAGTTACCTTTTATTCTTAACTGTGAGATTACCTTATTTGCATAGTTAAGTAGTTACCTTATTTATTATTGCCTATTATTTCTAGTGATTTACTACTTTCTATAGTTTAGAATAATTTATTATCCTAAAAGTAGATTTGATTTATTGCTTTATTTGTAGAATACCTACTTGCCTTTTAATCTTAGTATGATTTTCTTTTCATTTAGTTAGATTCACTTGATCTTCTAATATCTAATTAACCTAATTTAAAAATTTATTTTTTATTTCTTCTTGCTAAAAGATAACATAATATAAAAGGAATACAACGATAATATATAACACTTGACTAATATAAATAAATCAATTAAATTTTAAAATCTACTTAACATGTTTGGATATCTTTTCCTTTTGCATTGCATATTTTCATAAAAAAAAAAATCTTAAAGGCAAAACCCTAATCAACATAAGGTGGGAATTTCATCACCCTTTCTTGGCCCACAAATCATCACCTTGCAATTACATTGACCTAAACTTCTAATTTAAAATCGATTAGACGTTGGCCCTTAAGGATCCTCGAGCTCAGTAGGACAAAGAATCCTAAAAGTTAGATCGGGTTCAGGTTAGTCAGTTTAACTGGTGTCTAGAAAAGTAGTTCAAAAATTATGTCCTGAAAGAAAGTGGTTCATTAATTGATTCCGTTCGCTAACCTGGCTAACACAGTTGGTGTCTAAGAAAAGCAACGGGGGGACCCCCACCAACCTTATACTTATCTAGCCAGTTGAGAGGCTCGTCTACTACTTAGAATGCTTGAAGGTGACCTTGGTAGTTATGAGCTGTCTAGATCTAGGATAACCCATAGATAGGATTGATTGAACCACTTGATTGTTGACTAAAAATATCAAATCTAATTAATTCTTCTCTATCTTCTTAGTATTAGAACTCCTTAGGTTCTTTTCTTTAGAATTCTTTTCCCTCCTACTCTCCTCTTCTCTTTCAAAAAAAAAAAAACTTGTTGAATTAAAACTCAGTGAGATCTTTTGGGTGCATGCTAGGACACCGATCATTACAACCTGATTTACACCTATTAGATCTAGAGCTAGAAAAAATAATTTGAATAAACCAAATCAAAACCATGGATCCAAAACAAGAGACTGACCCACCATGACAATTGAGAGAGTATTTTACTCTCTCATCTTATACTTACTCGTCATGTATCCAGCCTCCTCCTGTGGAGGCGGCACAATACGAAATCAAGTCCAGCATTATTCAAATACTTTCATTATTCTATGGACTGATGAATAAGGATCCGTATAAACACTTGGATGAATTTCTTGAGATATGCTCTACAGTAAAAATTCAAAACTTCTCCGATGATGCCCTAAGCTGAAACTGTTCCCTTTTTCACTTAAGGACAAAGCCAAGTATTGGTTAAACTCTCTAGATTGCATAATCATTTCAACTTGAGACTATCTGCCGAGAGAATTCCTTAAGAAATACTTTTCAATTGAAAAAATAAATCAAATTAAAAAAGCCATCACTAATTTTTTTCAATTGGATGGTGAACTTTTTCATGAGACATGAAAAAGGTTAAGAGATCTTATTCGTAAATGCTCCCACCATGCTGTCCCCAAATGGTAACTTGTTCAGTGTTTCTATGATGGTCTATCGGAGAAACACCGACAAATGATCGATGCATCGTGTGGTGGACATTCATGCTAAAGAGTGAGGATAAGACTTGGCAGCTCTTTGAAACACTTAGTGAGAACTCCCTACATCACATGTCTGCCACCTCTAGAGAACAACCCATGTCTCAATAGAAAAGATGTGGAATCTATCAGATTGGAAATGTTATGGATATCCACAGTAAGGTAGATGAATTGTCTAAAAAATTAGACCGTCTTCTGAATACCGGACACTCTTCGATTCTACCTAATCCAGTGCAAGATGTTTGTGCATTGTGTGCAAGCCCGACTCATTTTGTTAGTGAATGTCCAACCGCACCTCAATTTTTTGAATTTGTGCATGAGCAGGTCTAGCAAGCTCAAGCCCAACAAGCTCGTAGATCAGAAAATGATCCATATTAGAATACTTATAACCCCGACTGGAGAAACCACCTAAATTTTTTTTGAAGATCACAGCCAGTGGTTGGCCCTACTGTACCTAGACCAAATTATCAGGATCCGACATATAGGCATGGACCATACCACCAGTTTCAAAATACTCCTCAACCATCTATCACTGGTCATAGCTCAGCTTTTGAGGATAAGATTCTAAAAGCGCTAGAACGATTAGAAGTCAACACCCAGACCCTTAACTCCCACATGCAATCCATTGCTAAGCTAGAGACCCAAATAGGTCAACTAGCAACCGCAGTCAGTATGAGAGAAGGAGAAAAATTATCTAGCCAATCTGAGAGCAATCCGAGAGGACAATTCATGGTTGAGAGCTTCAATACTCTAGATACCTTTTCTGAATATGCCAAATCAATCATGACTCTCAAAAGTGGGAAGGTCATGGAACACATGAGTAAAATCAATGAGACCGATCTTAGACCTCTGACTAAGCCCAAATCACCTAAGAGCAAGAAGGACACAAACGTAGAAAAGAGATCAACTGCACCAGAATCACCTTACTTGCCTAAAACCCCATTTTCGAGTGCCTTAAATGCCCCCACTCTTGTGGATAAGAAAGGAGGAAGACTTGATGAGATGTTAGAATTATTTAAGCAAGTCCAAATTAATCTCCTCCTTTTAGATACAATCAAACAGGTCCTAGCTTATGCAAAATTTTTGAAAGAATTGTGCACCCAGAAACGTAAATCTCGATCACAACTTTCGAAGAAAGTATGTCTCACCGAACAAGCTAGCTCTGATTCTAGCACGCTACCCCTCTAAAGCTTAAAGATCCAGGTACCCCTACCATTTCTTGCATTATAGGAGATCTTCACATCGAACAAGCTCTCCTAGATCTAGGGGCGAGTATGAACCTTTTACCTAGCTCGGTTTATAAACTTTTTAGATTTGAAAAATTGAAACCCACATCGGTCACTCTATAGTTAGCTGATTGATCAATTAAGACACCACGTGGGATGATCGAAGATATTTTGGTCAAGGTAGATGAGTTCTATTTTTTAGTTGATTTTTTAATCCTTGACATAGAACTGAGTAGGAATCCAAGGCAAATTTCCATTATCTTAGGCAGACCCTTCCTAGCTATGGCAAATGCGTGCATCAATTGTAGGACAGGAGTCATGGACGTATCATTTGAGAATAAGAAACTGAGATTAAATATGTTTAGTGCACCAGGGACCATCAATGGATAGTTGCTTCGAGATAGATACATTCAAGGATATTATAGAGGAAGCAACATCAATGATTTTTGCACATAATTTTTGAGACACCCATTTGACGTACTTTGGAGTGGACGACTATGATATGGAGGGAGGTAGTGAAGAAGTAAACATTTTAATTGATACATCAAGTGATGAAACTACTCTCCATTGGACAATCAAGTATGAGCCATTGCCTGCATTAGCCAATACACCCACAGTCCCATCATTAGAATCACCACCTGCACTAGAATTAAAGCCACTTTCGGTCACACTCAAGTATGCATTCCTAGGACCTAATGACACCCTTCCGATGATCATTGCATCAGACTTGACCTTGGATCAAGAAGCACAATTGGTTGGTATTTTGAAGAAAAATAAAGAGGCTATCGGCTGGTCCATTATCGATCTAAAAAGAATTGACCCCTCCATCTGTATGCACCATATTCATTGCGAGGCGATGCCAAACCCCATCGAAACATGCAGAGGAGACTGAACCCAAATATGCAGAAAGTAGTGAAGAAAGAAGTGGTAAAATGGTTAGACACTGGAATCATCTACCCCATATCCGATAGTAAATGGGTTAGCCCTACTCAAGTAGTACTTAAAAAAGTAGGTATTACTGTGGTGGAGAATGAAGAAGGTGAATTGCTTCTCACTCGCACACCATCTGGTTGGCAAGTGTGCATTGACTATAGGAAACTCAATGCCGTTACTAGAAAGGATCATTTTTCATTATCCTTCATCGATCAAATCCTAGAATGGCTAGCAGGTCAATATTTTTTTATTTTTTAGATGGTTATTCGGGGTACAATCAGATACTTATATTTTTGGATGACCAAGAGAAGATCACCTTCACTTGCCCCTATGGTATTTTTGCTTTTCGACGTATGCCGTTCGGACTCTGCAATGCACCCGCTATATTTCAATGATGTATTTTGACCATTTTTTTGAATATGATGGATAAATATCTCGAAGTATTTATGGATGATTTCTCCATATTTGAAACTACTTTTGAGGATTGTCTTCATAACCTCTCTAAAGTTCTTAAGTGCTGCATGGAGACAAATTTGATTTTAAGTTGGAAAAAGAGCCATTTTATGGTTCGAAAAAGAATCATATTGGGACATATTATTTTCAAAAGGAGGATTGAGGTAGATAAAGCAAAAATTGAGATCATCTCAAAACTACCACCCCCCACTTCGGTTCGACAAATACGATCTTTCTTAGGTCATGCTGGATTTTACAGATGCTTCATTAAAAATTTTAGCAAAATATCAAGACCCTTGTGCAATCTGCTGGCCAAGGATACACCATTTGTCTTTAATGAAGAATGTCTACAAGCCTTCTACACATTACAAACAGCCCTGACAACAGCATCCATAATAAAATCTCTTGATTGGTCCTTCCCATTTAAAATTATGTGTGATGCTTTCGATTTTGCAATAAGGACCATCTTAGGTCAAAGAATTAATAAGGAGCCACATGTAATCTATTATGCTAGCAAAACTCTATCCGATGCTCAATTGAACTATACTACGACAGAAAAAGAGCTACTAGTGGTGGTATTTGCCCTTGATAAATTTCGTTCATATCTGTTAGGGTCTAAAATTCTAGTGTATTCTGATCATACAGCTTTGAAACATCTGCTCTCAAAGAAAGATACTAAACCATGATTGATCAGATGTATCCTTCTGCTTCAAGAATTTGATCTAGAAATTCGAGACAAGAAGGATTCTGAAAATATGATCGCTGATCACATTTCTAGAATCTTAGTTGATCATACGATGGCTATAGATGAAGTCAAAGAGAAATTTTCTGACGAACAACTTTTTGCAACATCCTCTGACCAAATCCCATAGTTTGCCCACATCATTAACTACTTGGCAACAGGGCAAGTTTCTCTCCATTGGACAAAATAAGAGAAGAATCGATTCTTCTCACAGGTCAAACATTATTATTGAGAGAAACTCGAATTGTTCAAACATTGCCCTGACCAAGTGATTCGATGCTGTATCCCTGAGGGTGAGTATCAAAGTATACTTACCTTTTGTCACTCTTATGCATGCGGGGGATATTTCAGTGGGAAGAAAATGATCGTAAAAGTGTTACAAAGTGGATTTTACTGGCCGACATTATTTTAAGGATATACATAAATTTTGCCTTGAGTGCTTGCGCTGTCAGCAAATGAAAAATATTTCTAGAAAAAATATGATGCCCCTATCTCCCATCTTAGTCATGGAAGTTTTTGATGTTTGAGGAATCGATTTTATGGATCCCTTTCCTCCATCCTATGGATATAAATATATTTTAGTTGTGATAGATTACGTATCTAAATAGGTTGAGGCTATGGCAACCAGAATGAATGATCACAAGGTGGTAATCAAATTCATCCAACAGAATATCTTAAGTCGATTTGGTTGTCCAAGAGCCATTATTAGTGATGGAGGTACACACTTCACGAATAGGCACTTTGAAAGTTTAATGAAGAAATATGAAATCACTCACAAAGTTGCCATACCATATCACCCCCAAATTAGTGGCCAAGTGAAAGTCTCCAACAGGGAGATCAAACAAATTTTTGAGAAGACGGTTAGGCCTGATCGAAAAGATTGGTCTGGATGATTAGACGATGCATTATGGGCCTACCGTACTGCATACAGGATCCTGATAGGAATGTCTCCTTACCGACTCATTTTTCAAAAAGCCTGCCATCTGTCGGTAGAGCTAGAACACCGCATATTTTGGGCCATAAAGTAATTCAATTTCGACGTGAAAAATACGAGTAGTAATAGGAGACTACAATTGAATAAATTAGAAGAGCTACGCAATGAAGCATATGAGAGTTCTTAAATTTATAAGGCTTGAACTAAGGCTTATCATGATAAATATATTTCATAAAAAATATTTGAACCTAATAAAAAAGTATGGCTTTATAATTCGAGGTTGCGACTATTCCCTAAAAAACTCCGTTCACGTTGGGATGGACCATGTGTCATAACTCAGATGTTTCCTCATGGAGCAATTGAAATCAAAGATCCTAAACAGAGAAACACCTTCAAAGTAAATAGCCAACGATTGAAACATTATGTGGATGAAATTAGAGATGACGAGCAAGTTGACTCAATTGAATTACAGGATCTAGTTTACAATTGAACTTTGGTTTGGTCTGGTTGAAGACCTTAAATTAGTGCTTGTTGGGAGGCAACCCAATATTAACGATTGAAATATTATGTGGATGAAATTAGAGATGGCGAGCAAGTTGACTCAATTAAATTACAGGATCCAGTTTACAATTGAACTTTGGCTTGGTTTGGCTGAAGACCTTAAACTTAGTGCTTGTTGGGAGGTAACCCAATATTTTATTTTTCAACTATCCAGTTTCTTTTTATTTTATAGAAATTTTTGAAAAGGATAATTAGCCAAGTTGGGAAGAGCACCATGACCAATGGAGTCAAGAACACACTAGCCCAGTAATGAACGACATCTTAATCAACATTACACACATCGAACTCAGGTGGTGTTCTTCTTTGTTACACTCTATTTTTGCTCTATTATGATTCTCTTCTTCCATTGGAGATAATGAAAATTAAGTTAGGGGGAGAATAATTAATTAAGTCCTCGAGTATGGTCAGAAATAATTAATTTTGTGCATCTAAATTTTATCTCAATTTGAAGTTAACTAGGCACTCTAATAATAAATAATTAACGATCTAGATAATTTTAGAGATATCAAGAAAAAAATTATTAAGGACATCTAATTAATGAAAGAATTTAGATCAGACTAAATTTTGAAGTGATTCTAAAATCCTTTTCCCACCATCTCAATAAAGAATCTACTTTATGGGGATATGGGTGGAAAGGTCGAGATATGCAAAAGAAAGAAAGAAAGAAAGAAAGAGAGATAAAATAAAAAAAAAGTTTTTAGCATTTCTCACTAAGTAACTGAGCCCCTTCGTCTAAGTAAGCGTTATTGTTCATGTCAAAAGGTGAGAATGTGAAGAAACCTCTTGTATAGTTAGTTTTAACTTGTAGCCTTTTTTGATTTGAGTTAGTAAGCCTGAGGGATGCCTTATACCTAATGCCCTAAAGTCAACTGGTTTGGGAGTCATCGGCCTAAAGCTCGCTATAAGAGTCGATTGAAAGCTTAAGGGGTTAGGACATTGCACTCACTATACATGTAAATATTTTTTTTTTTTAAAAAAAAAGAAAGAATAAGGAGACTAAATTGTAAGAAGACAATAAACCCTACTCACATCAAGTTTGAGGACTTAAAGAGTAGAGTGGGAAGTCGGTGAAAGAAGATCTCTAAAAATTTTATGGCTAATACTCAACCATTAATTGGGTCGAATTGATAATCTAATGAAGTACCTCTTTAATGATCTAGCCGGATATCAACTATAGTTAGGAATATCTAGGATAATTTTCAATTCAAGGATAATTTGGTGTACAATGTTAATGTATCTATTTTACTTGAGGACGAGTAAAGTTCAAATTGGGAGGTGTGATGAATACTTAATTTAGGACGTTAGAGGTACTAAATATTATAATCATTAATATTATTTTATTAAGAATTTAATACTATCTAGTCTATTTTGCAGGTAATTGGGAGTTTGAGTTCATACGATTCAATTTGGACTCAAATTGGTTTAGATTTGAGTGAACCAAGCAATCAGCTCTTATTTCAGTATGAATGCAACTTAAAGATCAAGGGTCAAGAAGCAACCTCTCCAATCAAAGGCCCAGATTAAAAGATAAATGAAACTAAGTGTGAACATGACTTATTGATCAATGGAGAAGAATCAATATGAAGATTCAAGGGTCCTTATTCACACTTCCATCTCTCTTTTCATAAAACCCTAGCCTCCTCATTCCATAAATAGAACCCCAAGGCCTCCCTTTTTTTCAATCAAGCCAATGCCTAAGTTCTCTTCAAGCTTCTCTCTTTCTCTCTCTCTCTTCCTCTTCTTCATAAGTCTAGGGGAGGTACTAACCCTAGCACAATATATTCCTTCATAGATCCCTTTTCCACATCCCATCAAATCTAGGAGAGGTTCTAATCTTAGTGCCGCTACCCTTTCTCTGTTACATATCCACTTCCATCAACCTTTCTTCCTTGGAGTTTCTATACTAAGTCTTCCAGCCATCCTGTCACGGTCTGCATGTAGGAAGATGAAGGATTCAAGGAGACACATCCACCATCGGACACAGCAAGAAGATCAACTTGGTTTAGTTGTCTTGTATCATAATTTTATTTTTTTCTTTATGTATGCTTCTTTATTAGATTAATAAAAAGTATTTTTATTTTTCACGCTTCTTTTCTTTTTTAGTTTTTTTTTATAATTTATTATTATTTTTTTTTATATTTTTAAAATAATCAACTAAGATCCCTGCGGATACGATCCCGACTCATCCTATCTACATAGTAGTAAGTAGGATTAATTTTGGTGTGCTACGATATGCATCATCTACATATTATAAACACTAAATGGAGCTCATGGTGCTTGAGGGTCCGATGCCTTAGATGGTATTCTCTGAAGCTGCCTTGCTAAGTATTCTACTAAGCAAATCAACCACCAGAATGAACATTTATGATGAAAGATGGTTACCTTGCTTCAACCCTCTCTTGCTTTGGATCCGTTTGCCAGGCACACCATTGATTATGAGTGCAGAATCTTCTAACTCCAACAGTGTAGAAATCCAACTACTCCATTTAGGTCCAAACCCTCTCTTATCCAACAATTGTTGAAGAAAATGCTAAGAGATGCTGTTAAATACTCTTTTAAAGTCAATTTTGCACATCAAACCCTTGCTTCTCGATTTTCTATAGTGAAAAAGAACTTTAGCTACTATGACATAGCTCTCGTATAGCTGCCTATTTTTGATGAATATCGATTGGGAGCCCAAAATGAAGTGACCAATAACCTGGTCTAGTCTTGCAAAGAGAACATCAGATAGCAGCTTGATTATACTATTCTTGAAGCTAATAGGTCAGAAGTCTCTAACATGCAGACTAGATTGCTTTTTGGGAATTAAGACAACATGAGCATAGTCTATCATGGAGTTATAAATGGCATTAAAGAAGTTAAGAATATTAGGCTTGATGGTGGACCAGTACTTGTGAAAGAAGGACATTGGAAAGCCATCGAGGCCAGGGGACTTGTCTTTTGCTAGGTTATGTAGACCTATAATGATTTTAAGCTCAGTAAAAGGATTGTCAAGTGAGCTTAGATCAACACAATTTTCATTGTATAGATCATTCCTGTAAGCATTGACCTATGGATGTTCTGCTGTCACCTAGAGGGTGGTGTAGAAAGAGTAAAATGCTTGCTGAATATCCTTGTCTCTGTTGTGAGAGGCCCTATCATATTGAATCTCTCGATGAAGTTCTTCTGACATTGGTCGAGGCACTGATATGAAATATTTGGTATTATGGTCACCATTTTTTAACCAAAGCTTTCTAGATCTTTGCCTCCAATAAGATTCTTCCTATCGGTTCATCTCTTCATGTTTCAATTTTAGGCGACTCTTTCCTTCCTTTCATCTGCAACTAAATTATGCTCCTCTTCTAATTTATTGAGTATTTTGATTTTATCCTCGATGTCCTTTTTCTAATACTTAATATTGCTTAACAACTCTTTTTCCTAAGTTTAGAGTTTGGATCACAAATAATGGAGCTTTATGATGAGATTAGATGCTGCATCATTCGATGATGGAGCCATGCACCACCAGAGTTGAATTAGCGAGTCAAAGTTTGGATAGGAGTACATGCATTTTTGAACCGCAATGGCTTGAATTGCTTCGTTGCTGGGCATTGATCAGGGGTGAATGAAATGAGAAGACGAGTGTGATTAGAGGTCATTCTTACCGTAGACAATAGTGCAATTAGAGGGAAGAGATGGTGCATCTTCAAGGATATAAAGCATCGGTTGAGCTTTGCAAGGCTAGCCTCCTCTATGAAGTTGGTCCACATAAACTTTCTACTTGGATAACTTATCTCCATCAGTTCTAGGTCATTAACAAGAGAGTTAAACTGAAGGGATTCTGATACATTACTCTTAGCACCTCTTTTATCCATGCTAAAGCGAGTGATGCTAAAATCTCCCAAAATAACCCCAGAACTGTCATGAGCTGACATGATCCACTTTAATTCAGAGAAGATGGCAAAATGCTCCCCGCTTTCATGCAGCTTGTAGACATTAGTAACCATGCATTTCCTCCTCCATTTAGCATAGAAAAATATGTGCTAATCAAATAATCCCCAAAATGAAATGGGGTGCCAATAACCAACGATGGGTTCCAATAGGTTAGAAGACCCCCAGAGGAACCATAAGCATTTTTAGTTTGCCATTCAGTATAAGATGCACCACAATCAGATGTGATCAGATTTTGATTGATCTATTCTAATTTCATCTCCTATAAACACACAGTTGAATAATGCGCATCATAGCACACCAAAATTAATCCTACTCACTTACTATGTAGATAGAATGAGTCAGAATTATATCTACAGAGATCCTAATTGATTGTTTCAAAAATATAAAAAAAATAATAGATTACAAGAAATATAAAAAAAATAAGAAAATTATAATAAAAATATTTTTTATTGATCAAATAAAGAAGCATACATAAAAAAAAAAAATAAAAGTGTGATACAAGATAATTAAATCAAGTTGATCTTCTAGCTATACCCAATGGTAGATGTGTCTCCTTGAATCATTCATCTTCCTCTATACAGATAGTGGCAGGATGGCTGGAAGACTTGATCTAGAAACTCCAAGGAAGAAAGATAGATGAAAGTATGGAATATGAAAAAGAAGCGTAACGATATTAGGATTAGAACCTCTCCTAGATTTGATGGAAGGGATGCTAGGGTTAGGACCTCTCTTAGACTTCTTGGGATGTGAAGAAGGAATCTATGGAGGAATATGATGGTGGCAAAGAAGAAGAAGAGGGGTTGCTAGGGTTAGTACCTCCCCTAGACTTCGAGAAACAGGAGGAAAGCAGTTTGAAGAGAGCTTTTGGGGTGTTGGCTTGATGAGCAGTAGTTGGAAGGAGTAGAGACCTGATTGGAAGAGATAAAGGGTGGAGGTGTGGTGTTTTGATGGAGGCAAGAAAGAGGTAGAGAGAGGGGGATGGAAGGGAGAGAGATGATCCCCACAAGGGGGTGTCTCCCTTTAGAAGAGATGGAGGCATGTATTTATAGAGAGGAGGGCATGTGAGATGAGAGTTTGAGGAATGAGAGGAGTTAGCATGTAAGAAAGAAGGAAATAAAGAGAGAGGGTGCACGAAAATTGAGTTTGTGCATGAGAGAAGTTAGGCATGCGGAAATGAGATGGGAAGAGGCTGGGTCCTTCTCTTCTTATGTCTTCATGTGAATAAGGGACTTGAGTGGGGCGGCACATGAAGATTGCTTTGGATGAGGTGCCTCTTGTTAGGGTTTTGTGGAGTGATGCCTTGATAGACCTTGGATCAAGAAGATTTGCTTCTTAGCCCTTGATTTTTAAGTCGTGTTCACATTTGGATCCATGTGAAAGGTTATCTTCTAATCTGGATCCTTGAATCTTGAGAGTTTGCATCTAATCCCTTCATGAGTAAGTCGCATTCAGACTTAAATGGGAGCTAGTTGCCAGGTTCACTCGAATCTGAGCCAATTTGAATCCAATTTGAGTTATGTGAGCCCAATCACTTAATTACCTCTAACATAGACTAGAGAGCATCAAATTCTTAATAAATAAGAAATAATTCATTATAATTAAGTACCTCTAGTGACTTAATTTAAGTGTTTATCACACTCTCCAACTTGGACTTTACTCATCCTTAAGTAAAATAGATAAATTAGCAATATGTATCGATTCATCTTTGAATTAAAAGTTATCCTAGGCACTCCTAAAGGTAGCTGATATCTGGCCAGACCATTAAAGATGTACTTCATTGGATTATCAATTCGACCCAATTAGTAGTTGAGTATTAGTCATAGAAATTTTTAAAGATCTTCTTTCACCAACTCTCCACTTTACTCTTTAAGTCCTTTAACTTGACATGAGCTGGATTTATTATCTTTTTACAATTTAGTCCCCTTATTATCTATTATTTATATATATATTTTTTTCAAAAAGAGTCTAGTGCAATGTCTTACCCTCTTGAGCCTTCTAGCTGATCCTTGTAGCAAGCTTTCGACTAATGACTCCCAAACCAATTGGCTTTAGGACATTAGGTGTAGAACATCTCTCAGATTTACTAACTTAGGTTTCAGAAAAGCTATGAGGTGAGACTAACTTTATAACAAATCTCTTGGCATCCCCATCTTTTGACGTGAACCACAATGCTTACTTAGGTGAGAGGCCCGATTACTCAATGAGATAATGCTAAACCTTTTTTTTTTTTGAAGAAATAAGGAGAACTTTTGCATATCTTGGCCTTTCCACCTATATCTCCATGAAGCAGATTCTTCATTTAGATAGGTAAGAAGAAGATTCTAGAATCACTCCATAATTTAGTTTGATCTAAACCCTACCATTCATTGAATTTTTTTAATAATTTTTTTCTCAATATCTCTAAAATTATCTAGACCGTTAATCACTCATTGATTAGAGTGCTTGATTAACTCTAAATCAAGATAAAATTTAGATACATAAAATTAGTTATTTCTGATCATATTTGAGGACTTAATTAAATTAGTTACTCTTCCCTCCCAACTTAAAGTATATTATCCTCAATAGAGGAGAGAAATAGAGTGTGATACATGAAAAGAAGAGAAAAAGAACGAGTTCACCTGGGCTTAATTTGTTATTGGCTCAGCCTGGTCCTTGAAGATAACAAATGTAGTTCTCACCCAACTTGGCTGATAATCTTTTCTGGAGTCGGGTTCCTAAATACTGAAAAGAAAAATAAAAGTGAAATGAAAAGATTTAGGTTGCCTCCCAAAAGTGCTAAGTTTAAAGTCTTCAGCCAGATTTTTATTAAGACTATTTCTAAAAAATTGGATTGCTTCGCAATAAGTGCTAAGTTTAACGTCTTCAATTCAATTGGATACTATGAGAGAGTCCCACTTATAACTAACTTGGGTATATCCCTCAAGGTTTCAAAAAGACAAGCCTAATCAGGAGACCTTATCATCATGATAAAAAAATATTCGTAGAATGCTCTATGATGATTGATCACTATGGTAGGCGGTTAAGAATAAAAACCAACTTAAACTATATAGATAGGATGAGTAGGGATCGTTTCCATGAGGATCTAAGGTAATTATCTTGTTCTTTTTTTTAAGATGAAATAAAAGAGAATTGTTTATAGAAGGGTTAAATAGAAATAAAATAGCAAAAACTCAATTATAAATATAAATTAATTTATGAAAGAAAATAAGTCAGAAAAATAATTCAAAAATTTTGAATCCACCATGCAAATTAGATTTATTTATTTTTTTTATGTTGTAATATTAATTCTTGTTATTAAGATATTAGCATAGCTTATTTCTAAGGGATGCGGATTGTATCAGTAGATTACAGCTCATCCTGTCAGAGTATAAACTATTTAAATTTTATTACAAGATATAAGATTTAATCTAACATACCACGATCTATCTCTCCAAAGTATGTACCGTATTCAGGGATCATGGCACATCAATAGAGGGTATAGGTCATGTAGGCTGGATCAATACCTCAAAAAAAAAATAAAAAAATATGAAATAATAGCATAATTTTATTACATAAAAATTAAATACAAGAAAAAAAATAAAAACCTATTTACAGACTTCATCGTATTCCTGGATTGAAGGGATTTAGCCACGCATCAAGCTCTCTAGCTTCATAATCTCCTAATATTTGATCCCTAAAGCTCCTTGATTTTTTTCTCTATTTTTTTATTTTTTCTCTGATTTTTTTTTTCTCCCTACACTTATTCTCGGGTCCCCTATTTATAGATAAATTTTTCATATTTTTTTGATAAGAAAAAGAGTCCTAAAATCTTTAGAAATCGTATAAAATCTTTTACAATTATTTCTGACCATCGGATCAGCTTCAGACCACCCAGATCAGTCCAAAATCTGATGTTTTAATCCTTATCAAAGTCGGATGTATTTCTAACCGTCTGATCGTACTTCAAATAGAATTTCAGCCATTAGATCGCATAAATCTCTCCTCAACAAAGTCGGAAACCACCACAGCCATTGGATCAAGCTCCAGATTTGATCTGTACCATCGATTAGCACAAAAAGCCTTCCTTCCGCTGTGGACCGCGAACTGTTTCTGTGGACCACACCCTTGATTCTGTGGACTGAGCAGTCGGTCCACCATGCACCAAAGGTAATTTTTATTTTTTTTTAGGATATTTTAGCTTGATTTTTGCTCCAATTTTTATCTGAAAAATAAAAAAATATGCATTAGATTTTTTAAAATTTTTTATTATTTTGGTGCTTAAATTGTTCAATTAAATCAACATCTATTTTTCATAAATATACTCTAATTTTATATTTTTTTAAATTATTTATTTTTATAAGAAAACCTAATTTATTCATGAAATTAGGTTTTTAAGAAGATGTTATCATCATAAATTATCAAAAATACTTTCAATAAATATAAAAATATACCACTTATCATACCTCCTAACTTGAACTTTGCTCATCCTCGAGTAAAAAAAAGATTTAGAATTAAGTGGCTTTTAACTTAAAATTTTAAATTTCATCAAATAATTTTCGAAAGAGCTACTGATGTTCAGTAGAGCGTGAGTAAGGTATGTCATTGGAGTATTAATACTAATCAATATAGGAGTTAAGCTAAGAATACTAAATATTTTTTGAATTTTTTTTAAATTATTCCTACCTTTATCTCCAAATCATTAACCTCATATGGACAGGTATATTGTTACTTCCATCTTTCATTTATTATTGTTATTTTTTTTTATGTTGTACCGCTATTGATTGTCTCAACCCCTTAAGCTTTCTGTTTGACCCATATAGTGAGTTTTCAGCCAATGACTACCAAACTAAATGACTTTAGGACACTAGATATAGAATACCCCTCAGACCTACTTGCTCGAATCAAACAGGCTATGAGTTAAAACTAGCTTTACAACAAAGCTTTTTTATCCTTCATACCTTTTGACACAAAACTCAATGCTTGCTTAGACAAAGAGGCCCAGTTACTCAGCATGAAGTATTTGAATACTTTTTTTAAATATATAAAAAAATATATAATTACCTTACACAAGTTTATAAGAAGTAAACTCTTCTTTGATGCTGGCAGAAAAATTTAGAAATGCTCAAAGAAAATTATTTAAGTTCTAAACTTAACTCTTTATTAAATTTTCTTAATACTTGATCCCTCAATATCTCACAAACTCTCTAATTTGTATATCAATTTTCTTTTAAAAATATTTGGTTTAACTCAATTTTTAAGTATAATCAAGTACTTAAATGCTAAATACTAACTTACTTGAGGACTTAAAAAAATTTTTAATTTTTTTTTATTCTCTCTCCTAACTTAATCGATATTGTCCTCAATGGAGTAGAAAAAATGAAGGGTGCATGCAAAGAGAAAAAAAAGAGAGATGTCACCAGATCCAGAAGTATTTTGAAAATTAGTTCTCCCCCCAACTTAGCCAATTTTGTCTTCAAATCTCTATAAAAGATACGAAGCAAGTCTCAATTAACCTAAACAAAATGTAAAAGAAATCAAAAGCAAAAGTTGGAACTAGGTTGCCTTCCAAAAAGTATTAAGTTTATTATCTTCAGCCAGACCAAATTATTGATAGGTGCTTCCACATAGAGCAGTCCTTTATTCCTAAAAAAAATGAAGATTAGTTAAAACAAAATAAAAAAATTTAGATTGCCTCCCAAAGAGTGCTAAGTTTATTGTCTTCAGCCAAACCATACTAATTCTACCTCACTTATCCTGTATCAAATATTGGATTGATAAATTCAAGTGGATAAGGTGGGTGAGGTGAATCAAGCAGGACATTAACCTTCTGGATTTGAATTTCTTCAATTGGTTCATTCGAAAAATTCATCTTTACAAGTGATTCGATAAGTGGTTGCTATTGTGGATGAACTCTCTGATTACTAGATGAAGAAATTTCATAAGCTATTTTAAATTTTTGATCTAGCCAGAGATTACAGTTAAAATCTTCTTCCCTTGGGTCAATGGTCTCATAGATCTCATCTTGGATCAAGTTTACATCAACTAATTGGTCCTTTTTATTTTTAAGATTAAAAATATTAAGATCAATGGACATGTTTTCAAATGAGAGCTTCATGAGTCCATCGCGATAGTTGATCAGGACATTAGTGGTCGCTAAAAATGGTCTACCTAAGATGACTGGGATGTGACCTTTTGGATTTAACACTGGTTCAATTTTTAGGATCATAAAATTCATAGGATAAATGAAATCACTAATTTTGATTAGCACATCCTCCACAACTTTCTTGGAAATTCTTACTGATCGATCTGTCAATTGCAATGTAATTTTTATAGGATTTAATTCTCCTATCCCCATTTTTTCATAGACCGAATAAGGTAAGATATCACACTAGCCCCTAGGTCTAACAAGGCCCTATCAATGATGGTTTCTCCAATGACACATGAGATTGTAGGAGACCTTGGATCTTTGTACTTGACTGGCATGTGGCTTGAAAGATATGAGCTCACACTAGCTACTAAGAAGGTTTTCTTGGGAACATTAGTGGTCTTCTTCTTTGTGCATAGGTCTTTGAGAAACTTAGCGTAAGTGAAAACTTGTTGGATCATATCTAGCAAAGAAATATTTACTTTCACTTGTTTGAATATCTCTAAGATTTGATCCATGTGGGCTGAGTGTCTGTTGGACCTAAGTCTATTTGGAAAAGGAGCTATAGGATTGATGGTTGATATCTCAACTTGCTTGAACCTAGTGATGGGTTCTACAATTGGCTTGGATGGCTCATCAACCTCTATTGATTCAGGCTCGTCAAACTTGGTCTGATCAGTCTGTGGTTCAGTCGATTGGTCTTCTTGGTTCTCAGTTATACCTATTTGATTGTCTACTTAACTCCCGACCTTAAGGTGTGAATTGCACTTACATGGTTGAATCGACCTTCAGGTTGAGATTGTTGACCAATTTGGGCTCTTGGGTTAGGTTCAGGTTGGCTTGGCCATTTTTCTTTTTCTCTTTCACTAATGGTGGTAGCCAACTAACTTAATTGCATTTCTAGACAGGCAATGGCTTGGGTGTTTGAATTTACAAGTTGGCTCGTAGTTTGCATGAAATTGTTTGTGTTTTTTGTCAAGGCTTCAAGGCTTTTCTCTAGTGAATTATGCTTTTGGTCATTAAATTGTATACTATCAAAAGTGGTTTTTATTAAAATCTCTAACCCTTTTTTTAGTGCATTAAGCCTTTGATCATTGTTGAAGCCTTGTGAATAATTTGATGGTTGAGTGGGCCTTTGATTGGATTGATTAAGGACAGGTCCACTGGGATTTGACCCTTGTGATCAAGAAAAGTTAGGGTGATTCTTCCATCCTGGGTTATACGTTGGTGCATAAGGGTCATTTGTAGATTTGTAGTAGGCAGCATTAACTTGTATTACTTCGTTCCCAGTTGGGTTCATCAAAAAGGGATATTCTTCCATGATGTGGTCTGTGGCATTACACCCATTGCAAGTGGTTGTTGAAAGTAGGTTCACTTAGGTGTGTCCCTTGAGTTTTAAGGCCTTTAAACTACATAGTATAGTATCTATTTTGGCCTCTGTAGCTAGGGATGTGGATACTTGGTGCATAGCACCTCTTGTAGGTTCCCTAGTTGCTTCCCACTGTAGGCTCTTTTTTAATAGGTCCTTTAAGAATTGCCAGGCTTCATTGGCTTCCTTAAGCATAAACTGGCCCTGACACATTGACTCTAGCATGGTTCTAGAGTTTGGGTCTAGTCCCTCATAAAATGTTTGGTATAGTCTCTAAGTCTCAATTTTATGGTGTGGGCATTGGGTTAAAAGATTCTTGAAACGATCAAAATACTTTCAGAAAGACTCATCCTCAAATTGATAAAATTGGTTAATTTTATTTCTTAACTTAGCTGTTTTATAATGTGAAAAAATTTTTTTCAAGAAAGTTTTTACAAATCCATCCCAAGTTGTGATCGAGTGGTTGGGCAGACTATATAACCATTTCTTAGCACTATCCTTGAGAGCAAAATTAATCAGCCTAAGTTTAATAGCATCATTTGATATTTGGTGTATTCTCATGGTGTCACATACTTCCTCAAAGTCTCTAATAAAAATATATGCATCTTCATTATCAGTGAATTTAGGGAGCATGTTAATGATTTGAGGTTTAATTTTAAAAGTTGTTGCATTAGTTTGGAGAAGTCTGATACAAGATGGTTGGGCTGACCCAATAGGATAGCAAAGATCTTTTAAGACCGGAGGTTGATTGACTTCACTCATTGTGGACTCAGAATTTTCTTGGATTAGGATATGGTTTAAATCAATTCTCATTAATCGACCAGATATCCTTATCCAAAAAAAAAATTGAGAATTTTTAGTTATTTTTATAATTTTTTTTTATTTTTTAAAGAGAAAAGGAAAGAGAGATAGATGAGAAGAGAATTCTAAAGATGAGAGCTTAAGGAGTCCTAAATCGAGAGATGATAGAGAAGAGTGTTTTAACTAGGATTAATGATTGTAGGTTAGTAATCAAGTTATGCAGACAATCTTAGCTGAGGGTAACCCTAGATCTAGACAGCTCCTAACTGTCAAGATTGCCTTTGAGCACTCCAGGTAAAAGACTAGCCACTCAACTGGCCAGATAAGTGTAAGGTTGGTGGGGATCCCCCCATTACTTTCCTTAGACACCACTGAGTTAGCCAGATAAGTGAACAGAACTAATTAAATAACCATCTTCCTTTAGGATGTAGTCTCTGAACCACTTTTTTAGACACCAGTCAAACTGATTAATCCTAACCCGGTCCAACTCTTTGGATCTCTTATCCTATTGAGCTCGAGAGTCCTTAGGGGCCAACGTCTAATTGATTTTAAGTTAAGATTTAGGTCAATACAATATGCAGGATGGTAGTTTGTGGGTCAAGAAAGGGTGATGAAATCTCCACCTTATCTTGTTTAGGGTTTGTGCCCTTAAGATGTTTTATGGACTTATGTAATGCAAAAGAAAAGATGGCTAGATTTGATAGTTAGTCAAGGGTAAATTGATTTGTTTCACTTTTTAGGTTTTGTGATTAAGTATCTAATTTTCTAAGTAGATTATGAGGTGTCAATGTAGAGATTTTTTTTTTTGAAAGAAAATAAGTTTGACTAAGGAACTAAGCAAATTAGAAAGCAAATAAAAAGAGACTAAGAATAAGACTAATTTTTTTTTTAAAAAAATAATCGTATCTAGATCTCCGGCAATGGTGCCAAAATTTTGATCACTGTCGTAGGCGGTCAAGAATAAAAACCAACTCAAACTATATAGATCGGGTGAGTAGGGATCATTTCCACAAGAATTTAAGATTATCTTCTTTTTTTTTAAGAAGAAATAAAAGAAAATTATTTGTAGAAGGATTAAATAGAAATAAAAAATCAAAAATTCAATTATAAATATAAATTAATTTATGAAAGAAAATAAGTCAGAAAAATAATCCAAAAATTTTGAATCCACCTTGCAAATTAGATTTATTATTTTTTTTCTTATGCTGTAATATTAATTCTTGTGATTAAGATATTAGCATAGCTTATCTCTAAGAGATACAGACTATATCAGTAGATTACAGCTCATCCTATTAGAGTATAAACTGTCTAAATTCTATTACAAGATATAAGATTTAATCTAATATATCATGATCTATCTCTCTAAAGTACGTACCGTATCCAGGGATCACGGCACATTAATAGAGGGTATAGGTCATGTAGGTTAGATCAATAACTCAAAAAAAAATAAAAAAATATAAAATAAAAGTATAATTTATTGTATAAAAATTAAATACAAGAAAAAAAAATAAAATCTATTTACAGACTTCATCGTATTCCTGGATTGAAGGGATTTAGCCACGCATTAGGCTCTCTAGCTCCATAATTTCTTAATATTTGATCTCTAAAGCTCTTTGATTTTTTTTCTTTTTTTTACTTTTTCTCTGATTTTTTTTCTCTCTACACTTATTCCCGAGTCTCCTATTTATAGGTAATTTTTTTATATTTTTTTAGTAGAAAAAAGAGTCCTAAAACTCTTAAAAATCGTATAAAATTCTTTAGTATTATTTCTGACCGTCGGATCAGCTTCGGACCGTCCAAATCAGCCCAAAATCTGATGTTTTAATCCTTATCAAAGTCAAATATATTTTTAACCATCTGATCACACTTCAAATAAAATTTCAGCCGTTAGATCACACAAATCTCTCTTTAACAAAGTCGAGAACCACCACAGCCATTGGATCGAGCTCCAGATTTGATCTGGACCATCGATCAGTGCAAAAAGCTTTCCTTCCATTGTGGACCGTGCCTGTGGATCATGAACTATTCCTGTGGACCACATCCTTGATTCTGTGGATCGAGCGGCCGGTCCACCGTGCATCGAAGATAATTTTTAATATTTTTTAGGATATTTTGGCTTGATTTTTGCTCCAATTTTTGCCTGAAAAATAAGAAAAAATATGTATTAAATTTTTTAAATTTTTTTATTATTTTGGTACTTAAATTGCTCAATTAAATCAATATTTAGTTTTCATAAATATGTTCTAATTTCATATTTTTTAAAAATTATTTATTTTTATAAAAAATATAATTTATTCATGAAATTAAATTTTTAAGAAGATGTTAGTACCATAAATTATCAAAAATACTTTCAATAAATATAAAAATATGCCACTTATCAATGATTAGCCTAGATAAAAAAAATATTTCTCACAAGCATATTGCACTAGGATCTAAAAATATAATCATAGTCTTCATGATGATCAAGAAGGGACTGTGTTTGTTGGGTCAAGATTGGGGGTGGTATTTTAAGAATTTCTTCAACTATATTCTAATTTATCACAATCTCTTTTTCGAGTATCTCGGCATCATCTCTTTCTGATCTATAGCATGATACTTTTTTAAAATTAATATTAAATCTATCTTCATATATTATTTTAGTGCTATAAATAGATTTTAGAGGTAGCCCTCGAAAGTAGTGTCAAAAATAAAGAAATCAATCATAAAAATCTTAATATCATTGTCCCTCATTTAAGAGATATCCTATTCGATAGCTTCTTTATGTGCTTTTAGAACACCTACAGTTGGGCTTCTTAGTTAGGGATCACTGGAAGGATGTTAGTGGGTACATCAGGAAGTGGCTTCAGCTCTAGAGTAGATAGTGACTCTAACAAGAGAGCTATTAGGGGATTAGGTGATGGCTCATAATTTTTGATTCAAAATGGGGTGGTTTCAAAGTAGGATGTTTCTACTAGGTCATTTATTTCTGTAATATAACTATCTATATCAAAATCATCCACCCCAAAATGAGTCAGATAGGGATATAATAAATCCTGAGGCAAAATTGTGGGTGTAGCTTCCTTTATTACATTATTTATTTATGCTCTTTGGAAAGTCTCAATTAATTTCATCATTTCATCAATTTATCCTCCTTGTTACAAGGAATGGATGATTCTAGAGTATTTGAGAATGGGACTATAGGTAAGTAGGGTGATGATGGAATTGGTTCATCCCATCATTCTGATTTCTCTATAAATATTTCTACCTTCGTCAAATTATCTGTGTTGATCTTTTTAATTATACTGGATTGTTCAGAAAAAATTATAGGGACATTAAAACTTTTAGCCATGTATTATCCCTTTGGATTACTCTCAGGCTGACTAGACAACTCTCATTCCTCCTCCCTACTGAATGCAATTACTGATTGATCAATTTGAATTTCTAGTTCGGTTAAGAATTTCATAGAAAAGTGAAGGATCTAATTGGTTCTTTCTATATGTCTAATGCTTGCAGAATATTTTCTTCAAATAATGGGCTATAGATAGTTGGAGAAAGTTGATATTGTGAATAGAGTATGTCATAATAAAGCACATCTATGAATGTAGATCCTTTTAGTACCGGGATAACCATTGGTTGTGATTTTCATGAAAAATTTGGTTGAACCCCCTAGCCTGGATTGTAGGTATTAAAGTATGGGTTATTTCTTAGTCTGTAGGCTATTTGGATTTGATCTTGATGAATTTACTCATACATAAACTCAAAAAATTGATGCACAACAGTTTGAAGAGAGCTTTTAGGGTCTTGGTATGATGAGCAGCAGTTGGAAGGAGTAGAGACCTAATTGAAAGAGAGAAAGGGTGGAGGCATGGAGTTTAGATGGAGGAGAGAAAGAGGTAGAGAGAGGGTGATGGAAGGGAGAGAGATGATCCCCACAAGGGGGCGTCTCCCTTTAGAAGAGATGGAGGCATGTATTTATAGAGAGGAGGGCATGTGAGATGAGAGTTTGAGGAATGAGAGGAGTTAGCATGTAAAAAAGAAGGAAACAAAGAGAGAGGGTGCGCGAAAATTGAGTTTGTGCATGAGGAGTTAGGTGCATGGAAATGAGATGGGAAGAGGCGTGGGTCCTTCTCTTCTTATGTCTTCATGTGAATAAGGGACTTGAGTGGGGCGGCACATGAAGATTGCTTTGGATGAGGCACCTCCTGTTAGGGTTTTGTGGAGTGATGTCTTGATAGCCCTTGGATCAAGAGGATTTGCTTCTTAGCCCTTGATTTAAGTCATGTTCACATTTAGATCCATGTGAAATGTTAACTTCTAATCTGGATCTTTGAATCTTGAGAGCTTGCATCTGATTCCTTCATGAGTAAGTCGTATTCACGCTTGAATGGGAGCTGATTGCTTGGTTCAGTCGAATCTAAACTAATTTGAATCCAATTTGAGTTGTATGAGCCCAATTACTTAATTAACTATAAAATAGACTAGAGAGTATTAAATTCTTAATAAATAAGAAATAATTAATTATAGTTAAGTGCCTCTAGTGACTTAATTTAAGTGTTTATCGTATTCTCTAACTTAGACTTTACTCGTCCTCAAGTAAAATAGATAAATTAGCAATATATACAGATTTATCCTTGAATTAAAAGTTATCCTAAGCACTCCTAAAGATAGCTGATATCTGGCCAGACAATTAAAGATGTACTTTATTAGATTATTAATTCGATCCAGTTAGTGGTTGAGTATTAGCCATAGAAATTTTTAAAGATTTTCTTTCACCAACTCTCCACTCTACTCTTTAAGTCGTCTAACTTGATGTGAGTTGAATTTATTATCTTCTTACAATTTAATCTCCTTATTATCTATTATTTATTTATATATATATTTTTTCAAAAAGAGTCTAGTGTAATGTCTTAGCCTCTTGAGCTTTCTAGCTGACCCATATAGCAAGCTTTTGGCTAATAACTCCCAAACCAGTTGGCTTTAGGGCATTGTGTAGAACATCCCTCGAGCTTATTGACTTGAGTCCCAGAAAAGCTATGAGGTGAGACTAACTTTGTAACAGATCTCTTAGCATCCCCATCTTTTTACGTGAACCACAATGCTTACTTAGGCGAAGAGGTCCAATTACTCAGTGAGACAATACTAAACTTTTTTTTTTGAAGAAATAAGGAGAACTTTTACATATCTTGTCCTTTCCACCTATACCCCCATGAAGCAGATTCTTCATTGAGATTGGTTAAAAGAAGATTTTAAAATCACTCCATAATTTGGTCCGATCTAAATCCTACCATTCATTAAGTTTTTTAAATAATTTTCTCTTCGATATCCCTAAAATTATCTAGACTATTAATCACTCATTGATTAGAGTGCTTGATTAACTCTAAATTAAGATAAAATTTGGATACATAAAATTAATTATTTTTGACCATACTTAAGGACTTAATTAAAGTAGTTATTCTCCCCTCCCAACTTAAACGATATGGTCCTCAATGGAAGAGAGAAATAGAGTGTGATACATGAAAAGAAGAGGAAAAGAATGAGTTCACCTAGGCTTAATTTGTTATTGGCTCAGCTTGGTCTTTGAAGATAACAAATGTAGTTCTCGCCCCAATTTGGCTGATAATCCTTCCTGGAGTCAGATTCTTAAATACTAAAAAGAAAAATAAAAGTAAAATATAAGGATTTGGGTTGCCTCTCAGAAGTGCTAAGTTTAAAGTCTTCAGTCAGATTGTTATTAAGACTACTTCTAAGAAATTGGGTTGTCTCTCAATAAACGCTAAGTTTAACATCTTTAGTCAGATGTTATGAGGGAGTCTCACTTATAACTAACTTGAATATATCCCTCAAGGTTTCAAAAAGACAAGCGCAATCAGGAGGCCTTGTCATCATGGTAGTAAAATGTTCATGGAATGCTCTATGATGATTAGTTCAGATCAAAAAAGTATTTCTCACAAGCATGTTGCATCAGGATCTAAAAATATAATCATAGTCTTCATGATGATCAGGAAGAGATTATGTTTGTTGGGTCAAGATTGGGGGTGATAGTTTAAGAATTTCTTCAATTATATCCTGTTTTACTGTAATCTCCTTTTCGGGTATAATGTGTCTCGACATCATCTCTTTTCAATCTATAGCATGGTACTTTTTCCAAATTAATATTAAATCTATCTCTATACATCATTTTAGTGCTATAGATAGATTTTGGAGGTGGACCTCGAAAGTAGTGCCGAAAATAAAAAAATCAATCATAAAAATTTCAATATCATTATCCCTCATTTTAGAGATATCCCATCCGATAGCTTCTTTATGTACTTTTAGAATACCTATAAGTTAGACTTCTTGGTTAGGGATCACTGGAAGGGTATTAGTGGGTGCATCAAGAAATGGCTTCAGCTCTAGAGTAGATGGTGATTCTAATAAGAGAGCTATTGGGAGACTAGGTGATGGCTCATGATTTTCGATTCAAAATGGGGTGGTTTCAAAGTAGGACGTTTCTACTAGGTCATTTATTTCTGTAATATACCAATCTACATCAAAATTATCCACATGAGTCGGACAGAGATCTAATGAATCTTGGGGCAGAATTATGGGTGTAGCTTCCTCTATTATGTTATTTATTTGTGATCCTTGGGAAGTCTCAATTAATTCTATCATTTCATCAATTTATCCTCCCTTCCCATTACAAGGAATGGATGATTCTAGAGCATTTGGAAATGGGACTATAGATAAGTAGGGTGATGATGGAATTGGTTCGTTCTGCTATTTTGATTTCTCTCGATATATTTCTGTCTTAATCGAATTATCTGTGTTGGTCTTTTTGGTTGTGCCAGATTATTCTATAACCATTTCATTTTCGAGAGTCATAATCGATTGTTCAAAAAAAGTTACAGGGATATTAAAATTTTTAGCCAGGTATTATCCCTGTGGGTTACTCTCAAACTGACTAGGCAACTTGAATTTCTAGTTCAGTTAAGAATTTGATAGAGGAGTGAAGGATCTAAGTGGTTCTTTCTATCCTGTCTAATGCTTGCAGAATTTTCTCTTTAAATAATGGGCTATAAATAGTTGGAGAAGGTTGATATTGTGAATAGGGTATGTCGTAAAAGGCACATCTACGAACATCGATCTTTGTAGTATCGGGGTAACCACTAGTTATGGTTTTCATGAAAAATGAACCCCCCAGCCTGGATTGTAGGCATTAAAGGATGGGTTATTTTCTGACCTGTAGGCTATTTAGATTTGATTTTGATGAACTTGCTCATACATAAATTCAAAAAATTGGTGCACGATAGCTTGAAAAGAGCTTTTGGGGCATTGGCTTGAGGAGTAGCAGTTGGAAGAAGTAGAGACCTGATTGAAAGAGAGAAAGGGTGGAGGCATGGAGTTTTGATGGAGGAGAGAAAGAGGTGGAGAGAGGGGGATGGAAGGGAGAGGGATGATCCCTACAAGGGGACATCTCCCTTTAGAAGAGATGGAGGCATGTATTTATAGAGAGGAGGGCATGTGAGATGAGAGTTTGAGGCATGGGAGGAGTTAGCATGTAAGAAAGAAGGAAATAAAGAGAAACGGCGCATGGAAATTGAGTTTGTGCGTGAGAGGAGGAGTTAGGCGCATGGAAATGAGATGGGAAGAGGCATGGGTCCTTCTCTTCTTATGTCTTCACATGAAGAAGCGACTTGAGTGGGGCAGCACATGAAGATTGCTTTGGATGAGGTGCCTCTTCTTAGGGTTTTGTGGAGTGATGCCTTGAAAGCCCTTGGATCAAGAGGATTTATTTCTTAGCCTTTGATTTTTAAGTCGTATTCACACTTGATCCTATATGAAAGGTTATCTTCTAATCTAGACCCTTGAATCTTGAGAGCTTGCATTTGATCCCTTCATGAGTAAGTTGCGTTCCCACTTGAATGGAAGCTTGTTACCTCGTTCCCTCGAATCTGAGTCAATTTGAATCCAATTTATATTGTATGAGCCCAATCTTTTAATTACTTACAAAGTAGACTAGAGAGCATCAAATTCTTAATAAATAAAGAATAATTAAATATAATTAAGTACCTCTCGTGACTTAATTTAAGTGTTTATCATTGAATACTTAGCATCCAAGATAATACTTCTCATCGCCCTTCATTTCCTAGATAGACCCATGCTTTGATGTTTCAAAAAAGAATCTTCATGTGTGTGCAGTGAAAACTGAAAGTTTGTATGATAGGATAAACAATTAGCAGCCAAGGGTTCCGCAAAACAAGATGATGTTTATTTATATAAGCATACAGTTGAGGAATTAGGTCCTAGACAAAAGAAGATGCTAGGGGACAGGTGCTGAGCATGGTCTGAGATAGACAAAAGGTAGTTAGCATCAAAGCCAAAGAATTCAACTATGACCTGGATCTAGATAACTAGAGCCCTCTATTGCACATACAAGGGCTAGGAAGCATACGAGATGACTGGTGGGGCGTTCTGTGAAGAAAAAATAGGTAGTTCAAAGTATGTATTTTTAAAATTTTACAATAGAATAATAAAAGATTAAACACTAATCTTCTAAACATACCTTAGATTAGATCTAAACTACCATTAAGGATCTATGACATGAAAAATTTACATATAAAATATGATATAAAATAAAAAACTACATCGATCACATCGATGCCCTGAATCTGATCTAACCTTTAGATCATATTGGTTGAGTTCAAAACTCATCATCTTTTCATGGATCAATGATCTTCACTACTGGTAGGCATGGTATGAAGCTCTCACTAATATCGAGCAGCCGCACAGGTCGTCCGATCTCTACAGATCATCCACTCATATTTTTGATCGGATCTTCCTTCGTGGGAGTGCTAGCTCGCATCAAAAGCTCTGGATGGTTGATTCAAGCTCTTTTCTTCAGATGTCTTGGACTCATTTAGATCAGAAGATGAAGCTTTATGAGGAGGTGGTGGTGTGAAAGATTGGACAAGACTCACTCTTGTATTTTCTTCTCACAAAATCTAGAGTTAAAACCCTATAACCCATAGCTCACGCCCGAGAGGAAGAACACTTCCTCTATTTCTCATGCATGGAAGCCCAACCCACTCTCAACTTTTCATATCCTCACTCTTAGGTTTTCTCATGCCAAAAATCACTCTTTATCTCACATGAAACTAATCTTCTTTTAAGGTTGGCATCCCATGAAAGATAAGGATAAGAAAGAGGTAGTTTCGGTTCAAATTCAAATGTTGGTTGATCCTTATCATCAATTCAAATCAAATTTGAATTAAATTTAAATCAAATATTATTTTTATCTTATGAATTTAGAGAGAAATTGACCAACAATAGAATGGTATAAAAAATCTCATGCAAAAATACTTTATGTGTGGAGAAAGGTGGTGGCGTGAAGAGGAGAGTCCAACTCAATTTGGACTCTAGATTTTCATTCAAATTCAAACCCATTTGAACTCAAATTTAAACCAACCAATTTTTAATTCAAAAAAAATTAGATGAGAACATAAAAAAGTCTTCTAAGAATAAGAAAAATCATATAAAAATATTTCTTACGTGAAGAATAAGAGGGTGCAGAGAAAGGAGGTGCAAGTGATTCAAATTCGAATTATTTTCTTATCCAATTAGATTCTTAACCTAACCAAATTAGGTTAAACCTAATTAGACCACTAAACCTAATCTAATTAGGTAGTAAATAGCTTCAATTAAATCTTAATCAAATCAAAAATTAATTGAGCTCAAGTTCTAATCATATCAGGAATCGAATACCTTTAGCGATTTGGTCATCTCATAACCTAATCGGGTCAAACCAAATTGAATCCAATTCAATTAGATTTGATCCAAAACTCAATGATTAATCAAATTGAGTTAATTAAAAATCTAATTATTAATTATTTTTTTTATAATTCATCAATAATTAGTGAATTGATTTATTATAATTTTTGCATAAGGTTAATCATCAATCGAATTGACTATTTTATCCTAGAATGATTCTTAATCGTTGATCATCCATATGATCAGTCAAAAATTTTTTTTGAGTGTGACCCCATAGGTTCAAACCTAAGTTGGTAGTATAAAAATAATCTTTCTATACCAATCAAAATGACCATCTAGCAATGATACCCGACGTCTGGATAGGTCGAAAGATTGCAAAGCATCATTCAAGAACCTATTGGCATATGGTTACCGTATAATTCATCTCTTTGATCCAAATATTCAAGATGACCTAGAGTTTAACTGTCAATCCTCGTATGGTCATCCACATTATATTTTAATTTTTAAAATCCATCACATGGATTACCCTGGTCAAGGTTTTACTGAATTGAAATACACTGATACATTAACTCCTACTTATTCGGAGGGGTCAATTCCATCTTGACTCACACATCGATTTTGTAAGTATTTGACTGTACCCAAAAATCTTTCATCACTGGAATAAAAATTTAGGTAGTCCGACACCAATGCACGGTGAGTTACTTGCAAGTCATCATGGTAATCTCAGATCGGAGGGACACTTATATCCATATCCTTCGTGAGCTACTCTTGACAGTAAAGTGTTCAGCAATTGATCACGTTCAGTAAGATGTACTCCTACATCTCACTTGCATGATATGCCAATGTCTCCACACTCCTTGGTTAAGAGGACAATCAACGTACATAGTACACAACGATCTATACTTGATATAGTTATCATTCTAATAATAGTATATCATTTGGTCATGAACTTAAGGTTTAAGAATTAAACGATATATCCTCCTATATCGAATCAAATAGTTCTAAGGACTTCATCACATAACAAGAGTTCAAAATAAGATATACACAGTGATGAAAAAATTAAATAATATTTATTAATTCAATAATTTATATATAATTATAATAATAAGCTCAACCATCAACAGACTGATGATTGATTTTAGGATATAATTTCCAACAACTCTCACTTGGACTAAAACCAATCGGTATAGTATCGTATACCCATATTTGATTTGTAGTCTTCGAACTTCTTGACTTCGAGGGCTTTAGTAAATGGGTCGGTCAGATTCTCTTTTTCATCGATCTTCTGAAGCTCGACATCACCTCAATCCATGATCTCCCGAACCAGGTGGTAGTGATGCAGAATGTGCTTGATCTGTTGATATGACTTTGGTTCCTTTGCTTGAGCAATGATGCTAGTGCTGTCGTAGTACAACAAGATAGGACCATCAAGAGAGGGTGCCACTTCGAGCTCATTGATGAACTTTCGTAACCACATAGCTTTCTTTGCAGCATCGGATACTACAATATATTCCACCTCACAAGTAGAGTCGGCCACAGTATACTACTTGAAACTTTTCCTGCAGATTGCTCCCTCGTTCAAGATATAAATATTTTTCAATATGCTCTTGCTGTCGTCATGATCCGACTGAAAATTGGAGTCTGTAAACCTTACCAGTTTTAAGTCAGGTTCTTCATAAATAAGCCACTGATCCTTAGTATTTCTCAAATACTTAAGGATGGTTTTTACGACCTTTCAGTGATTCTCACCTGGATCGGACTGGTATCTGCTTACTACTCCTAGTGAGTATGCCACGTTCGGTTGTGTACATATCATGGCGTACATAATAGATTTCACTATCAAAGTATATAGAATTCTATTTATATGCTCTCTCTCTTGAAGAGTTATTGGACAATCACTTTTTGAGAAAAAAATTTTTTGGCCTATCGGAAGATAGCCTTTCTTAGAATTCTCCATGCTGAACCTTTTCAGCATAGTATCAATGTAGGTTGACTGAGATAATCCAAGAAATCTTTTAGATCTATCTCTATAGATCTTTATCCCAAGGATGAAGGATGCTTCTCCCAAGTCCTTCATGGAGAACTGTGATGACAACCAAATTTTTATTTTCTGTAATGCAAAGATGTCATTCCTGATTAAGAGAATATCATCGACATACAAAATAAAAAAATACTATCACAGAGTTATTAACCCACTTGTATATGCAAGGTTTCTCTCTATTCTTAATGAAGCCATATATTCTGATCACTTTATTAAAATACATGTTCCAACTTCGAAATACCTTCTTAAGTCCATAGATGGACCTCTGAAGCTTGCACACCTTAAACTCATCTATGGATATGAAACCTTCAGGTTGTATCATATACACCTCTTCTTCTAGCTCTCCATTTAGAAAGGTTGTTTTCACATCCATTTACTAGATTTCATAGTCCAGATGTGCTGCTATCGTAAGCATGATCCGAATGTACTTGAGCATTGCCATAGGAGAAAATATCTCATCATAGCAATACCATAACACTGACGGTAACCTTTGGCAACCAGACAGGCTTTATAGATCTCCACCTTTCCATCTGCATCCCTCTTCCTTTTGAAGATCCACTTACACCCTGTGGATTTTATCTTTTTAGGTGGGTCAACCAATATCCACACATTGTTGACTTTCATAGATTTTATTTCAGATTTCATGGCTTTCAGCCACTTATCGGAGTCAGACCTCTGCATTGCATCCATATAGGTGATCGGATCCTCATTGTTCTCATCGAGTTCAACTGGATCCCTATCTCGGACTAAGAAACTATAGTATCTATCCGGTTGGCACGGTACTCTATCGGATCTTCTTAAAGATATTCTTACAATAGGTTTCAAATTTGATCTAATCAAGTCTGACTCTATAGGTTTACTAAATTATGTTGGTTCTTCTACCGATCGAACTTCATCAAGTTCAATCTTTGAGGCATTAGTTTCTTCACCAAAGAACTCTTTTTCTAAAAAGACTGTCCTATTACTGACGAATACCTTCTATTCGTCAGCAAGGTAGAAGTAATATCTTTTGATTTTTTTTGGATATCTTACAAATAGATACTTGTTAAACTTAGATCCAAGCTTGTCAGTTTTCAAATGTTTGACATAAGCCAGACATCCCCAAACCCTAAGGTGAGAGAGTGCTGGCTTACGTCCTGTCCATATCTCATGTGATATTTTACTTACAGACTTACTTGAAATTTTATTTAAAATATAACAAGCTGACTCGAGTATATATCCCTAAAAGAAGATTGACAGACTTGCAAAGCCCATCATGGATCGAGTCATGTCTAACAGGATTCGATTCTTCCTTTTCGATACACATTATGCTGTGGTGTTCCAAGAGAGATCCATTGTGAGAGAATCTCATTCTCTTCTAAGTATGTTAAAAACTCACTGGAGAGGTATTTTCCTCCTCAGTTGGACTGAAGAGTTTTAATACTCTTTCCCATTTATTTCTCTACTTCATTATGGAATTGTTTGAACATTTCAAATGATTCTGACTTATGTGTCATTAAGTAGACGTGCCCATACCTCAATAGGTTATCTGTAAATATAATGAAATAATAATATCCACCTCTAGTACTAGTGTTCATCGATCTACATACATCAGCATGTATCAGACCTAAAACTTTACTGGCTTACTCACCTTTTTCAGTAAAAGGTGACTTGGTCATTTTTCTAAGAAGACGAGACTCACAGATTGGGAGTGATTCATAATCACTGACTTCGAAGATTTTCTCTTGTGTCAACCTGTTTATTCTATTCTTGTTAATATGACCTAACCTACAATGCCAAAGGTAGATGTCAGAGACCACTAATTCTAGGATGTTTGCTGGATGTATACGTTATACTAATAGGTTGTGATAATATGTCAATATCATTGTTCAGCTGTTTATTAATCATATTAACATCATTTATAATGATATTAAAATTATTTTTTTTATTAAAATTTTATAACCGTACATGACCAAAAGGCTTACAAAAATAATATTTAATAAAAAAGAAGGATAAAAGTGACATTCACTTAAAATTATTACATTAGACTTGAATACAAGCTTAATAGTCCCTAACGCTAGAACTGGAACCTTCCATCTCTAACATTAAGGAAGCTTTTACCTTCTTCAAATATCCTACTAACCTGTAGACCCTGCAATGAATTGTAAATATTAAAAAGACTTTTGGTATCTAATACCTAGGTAGTAGAATCATAAATTGAGAAATTACAAGGTGTTATCATATAATTACCTTGTCCAGCAATAACTTGCTTCTTTCTTGACCTGATTGAATCCAGAGTGGCAATGTATTGAGGATAATTCCTCTTTCACTGCCTCTACTTCTTACAGTAGAAGCATTCTGTCTGACTCTGATCGAACTTGGGTTTCTTGGTCTGATAGGGCTTCGGTGCCCCAGCACTTTGCATCCTTTTTTTGTTCTTCTTATTCTTCTTTTCTTTTTTAAAGGGTCGACGTCTAGAAGAAGACCCTCCAATAATATTCACCAACTCCTTATGGAGCTGGTGATCCTTTTCAAAGTTCTGCAGCAACCCCAGCAAATCATGGTAGTTGACTGTAGGCTTTGTCATTTGAAAATGAGTAAGAAAAGGGAGCTAGAACTTGGGTAGAGAGTTCAGAATAGCATCTTTCCCCAACTGCTCATACAGGAGAAATTTAAGCTTGCTTAGGCACTCAATCATCATGATCATGTACAATACATGATCAGTGACTGATGCTCCTTCTCTCATTCGAGCATTGAAGATGGTATAATTAGTCTTGTGCCTCTTAACTTTATCAGATGTACCAAAGGACTCGTTCAACATTTGCAACATGTCCTGTGGTAGAGTATTTTCAAAAGGATAGCTGAACTCATCATTCATTGCCGCCAGCATAATATAATAAATCATAGTTCGATCGTTGAGCCACTTCTGATAAGTGTCTCTGACCGTGCTACATGCATTCGGAGTTGGCTTCTTGGATGCTGGATCTGTCAACACATACAAGATCTGTTCATACTCCAGGATAATTTTGAGCTTTCGATACCAGCTATTGAAATTTGATCCCATCAGTTTATCACTATTTAATAGTGATCAGTGCGACAAGATGGTGGCCATAACTATAAAAAGAAAATCAGAACCCAATTAGTATATGAATTGATTAAGCCTAAAGACATAAATTTTAGTCTAAAGATTCTTCTACTATTTTTTTCAAATTGATAGCCTCTACCTTCAATTTGAGGAATTACACTAATTCTTTACTGGGTACTAGAATCTACATGGACTGCACATGGGTCCGAGTGTGGCTCGGTCAATCCTTATGCACCCATGGGTAGGTTCTTAACCAATTATTTCACTAAATAATTTTTAGTATTTAATTTTGCCCCAGACACCTCTTCAGCAGGTGTGTGGTACCTCCAATGATCATCTAAACTGTTGGACTCATTATCACCCAATTTAATGAGAGATTATGATTTGGTTATCACCATAACTATTTCATTTTTAGAGACCTAACAATTTTAAAGGATTTAATTAGTTGAATTGAGAGAAGAGAAAAGACTTAACCAGTTAATCTTAATCTTTTCACTGACTTCACCAAGTCAGATTAAAGAAGATTAGGCAAAAACTGGTCCAGCCAACCAGTCATAAATTCTCCCACTGACTTCACTAAGCCATGAAGAGGACTCAAGATAAGTTAAACTAGGGGCACCTAAATCAGTCATACTAATTTTCTAGTTAGCATGGGTCAACTCCAATCATTAAGTGATCTAATCAAAACATGATTTACCATGTTGGCTAGATAAGTGAGATCGGTAGGAGGGATATGCCATTAACTCGATATAGACTCAATCTATTCGAGTAGCTCTCAATTAATGACCACTGATCAAAGCTGATATACTTATCTTAGACATCAACTGGTTAGTCATTTTCAATTTGATCAACTTATAGACTTGGATTTGACCACGGAGCTACGATCAAAATCCATATTGGTCTAATCAAAGACATGGACTTGACCAACTATAACTATTGAAATTGATCAAGAGAAGAAATTGATCCAATCAGAATTAACTTTTAATTAGATTTGATCAATTACTAACATGGTCTATTATCAATAATTTCTAACCCTAGATCTAACCCAGTTAAATAGATTTGACTCGAGCTAACCCATTAACCCATGAATTATAAAATTAATGTCTTAGATCTTTGATTCTCAAATTTAGATCGCTTAATTCTCAATTAAGTTTTGGGCTGACATAGGCTCGGATTTAGTGTTTGAAATAGTTTTTAATTTTATAAAATATTTTTACAATCAATCATCTAATGATCAAAACTCTAATTTTAGATCTAATATACATTATTTTAGATCTAAAATAAAATTTTAAAGGATCTATCCAATCAGATTACTATACTACTCAAATTCAAGATTAATTATTTAGATCAAATCTAAATAATTAAAATCAGATTATATGCAAAAAGTTCATGTCATAAGAAACCTTACATTGATACCATGTGAAGGAAAAATGGGTAGTTCAAAGCATGTATTTTTAAAATTTTACAGTAAAATAATAAAAAATTAAATGCTTTAATCTTATAAATATATCTTAGATTAGATTTAAACTATCATTAAAGATCTATGACATAAAAAATTTACATATAAAATATGATATAAAATAAAAAACTGCATCGAACACATCGATGCCCTGAATCTGATCTAACCTTTAGATCATATTGGTTGAGTTCAAAACTCATCACCTTTTCATGGATTGATTATCTCTACTATTGATAGGTATGGTATGAAGCTCTCACTGATGTCAAGTAGCCGCACAGGTCGTCCAGCCTCTACAGATCATCCACTCAAAGCCCTGATCGGATCTTTCTTTACGGGAGTGCTAGCTCGCGTCGAAGGCTCTGGATGGCTGATCCAAGCTCCATTCTTCATATCTCTCAGTCTTCTCCAGATCAGAAGATGAAGCTTTATGAGGAGGTGGCAGTGTGAAAGATTGGATAAGACTCACTCTTATTTTTTCTTCTTACAAAATCTAGAGTTGAAACCCTAGACCCACAGCTCACACCCAAGAGGAAGAACACTTCCTCTGTTTCTCACGCACGAAAGCCCAACCCACTCTCAACTTTTCACATCCCCACTCTCAAGTATCTCACACCAAAAATCACTCTTTATTTTACACAAAACTGATCTCCTTTTAAGGTTGGCATCTTATGGAAGATAAGGATAAGAAAGAGATAGTTTTGATTTAAATTCAAATATTGGTTGATCCTTATCATCAATTCAAATCAAATTTGAATTAAATTTTAAACTAAATTTTATTTTTATATTATGAACTTACAGAGGGGTCAAACAATATTAGAATGGTATAAAAAATCTCATACAAAAATACTTTATGCATGGAGAAATGTGGTGGCGTGAAGAGGAGAGTCCAACTCAATTTGGACTCTCGATTTTCATTCAAATTCAAACCTATTTGAACTCAAATTTAAACCAACCAATTTTTAATTCAAAAAAAATCAGATTAAGATATGTAAAAGGGTTATGGGTATGAAAAAAATATATAAAAATATTTTTCATGTGAAGAATAAGAGGGCACAGAGAAAGGAGGTGCAAGGGATTCGAATTCGAATTATTTTCTCATCTAATTAGATTCTTAACCCAACTAAATTAGGTTAAATCTAATTAGATCACTAAATCTAATCTAATTAGATAATAAATAGCTTCAATTAAATTTTAATCAAATCAAAAATTAATCAAGCTCAAGTCCTAATCATATTAGAAATCGAACACCCTTAGCGATTTGATCATTTCATAACCTAATCAGGTCAAACCAAATTGAATTCAATTCAATTAGATTTGATCCAAAACTCAATACTCAATCAAATTAAGTTAATTAGTAATCTAATTACTAATCAATTCTTCTACAATTCATTAATAATTAATGAATTAATTTATTATAACTTTTACATAGGGTTAATCATCAATTGAATTGACTGTTTTATCCTAGAATGATTCTTAATCCTTGATCAGTCATATGATCAATCAAAAACTTCTTTTAAGTGTGACCCCATAGGTTCGAACCTAAGTTGGTAGTATAAGAATAATCTTCTTATACCAGTCAAAGTGACCATCTAGCAATGATATCTGACGTACGGATCGGTCGAAAGATTGCAAAGCATCATTCAAGAACCTATTGACATATGGTTACCGTATAATTCATCCTTTTGATCTAAATGCTCAAGGTGACCTAAGGTTTAACTGTCAACCCTGGTATAGTCATCTATATTATATTTTAATTTTTAAAATCTATCATATGGATTACCCCGGCTAAGGTTTTATTGAATTGAAACACACTGATATATTAACTCCTACTTATTCGAAGGGATCAATTTCATCTTGACTCACACACCAACTTCGCAAGTACTTGACTGTGCCCAAAAATCTTTCATCACTGAATTAAAAATTTAGATAGTCCGATACCAAAGCATAGTGAGTTGCTTGCAGTCACTATAGTGATCTCAGATCGGAGGGACACTTATACCCATATCCTTTACGAGCTACTCTTAACAGTAGAGTGCTTAGAAATTAGTCACGTTCAGTGAGATATACTCCTATGTCTCACTTGCATACCATACCAGTGTCTCCACACTCTTTGGTTAAGAGGACAATCAACGTACATGGCATACAATGACCTATACTTGATATAGCTATCGTTCTAATAATAGTATATCATTTGGTCGTGAACTTAAGATTTAAGGACTAAATGATATATCCTCCTGTATTGAATCAAATAGTCCTAAGGACTTCATCATATAACAGGAGTTCATAATAAGATGTACACAGTGATGAGAAAATCAAATAGTATTTATTAATTCAATAATTCATGTATAATTATAATAATTAGCTTAACCGTCAACAGGCTAATGATTGACTTTGAGACACAATTTCCAATACTCTGAGCATGGCATCGAAGGACTTCAAGTTCCTGAAGCTTGATCACTGCAGCTTCCAATGAAATGTAGACTCCACACCTTATACTCAGGTTAATGATGTCGTCGGACATTAAGGAGTTGATGAAGAGAATGTCCTATTCATTGAGGTCGAGGGTTTGAATGTCTAGAGTTTTGAGCTTTTTCTCTATAAGCCTTTAGCTTCGCTTGATGGAGGCAGGGTAGGAGGCAGTCCTAGGGCCACTACTAAGGTTGGGAGAGTTTAAAGACTTTAGTAAGGATGAAAAGACCCTGGTGACAGGAGCTATGTGGCTGTTGACATGGTGTAGTAAAGCACTATACTTTGTAGTGTTAGGTTTAGGGGAGGCCAAGGGTTTAGAGGGGGGATAGGTAAAGTAGTAAGAGGAGGCTCTATCGAGCATCTAGAGGTAGCCAATTATTGAAGGGAGATAGGTCCAAAGGCAGTAAAGGGAGAACGGCTAAGCGATGTGACCAAGAGTTTGAAATTTGAATTTGAAAGGTGAAGAGTTTTGTTGATAGGACAATAAGTGAGAGATGGACTATCAACCAAATAATAGATGGAGGGAATAGAGGAGAAAATGATGGCACTGTGAACTAGCCGTGACAACCATGAAAGGCAACTAACCAGGTGAGATAGGTTGAGGTTGAGGGCACATAGTGTTGGGAAGGGGTATCCATTGCATGTTTGGTATAGATGAATGGTGAAAGTGTGATACCCCAAACCAAATTAAAATAGCCACATGAATTTTAAAGTGTTGGAAAAGCAAAAACAAGCAAAATAGAGGGAAGACTCAATAAGAGTCTTCGCTACCATTGGACTCCCAATCGGAGTCAGAATCAGAGGCTGGGAGAAAGTCTAACTTCTCCCCCCTCCACCTCTATTTACAGGGACCAAGTCCCTTGTGAATGCATCCTATTGTTGGCATCCAATCATCATCGAGAAGGACCTATCATCTTCTTGTATTCGCCAGATTTCAACCCAACTATCATCGAAAAAGTTAGGTAAGAGGCCCACAAACCTCATTAACCCTTCACTATCTCTTCCTTAGCCCTTAAACTATAATTTCTAGCTGGCAAATGCCAGATTTTTCTTAGAAATCCAATTCTCTATTTTTTTGTGAGGTTTAAAGGTATTTCAGATGGTGATCACTGTTGGTCGCCGACTGTCGATCCGTGGTCTACCATTTGCACCACCATGGCCTGCATCTCCAACCACCACCACCATCAGGGAAAAGCTCCCCTTTTTCGGGAATAAGGTGAATGAGAAGGTCCCCTATTGCACAGCAAGGAAGAAGAAAAGAAGAAAAAAAAGAGAAAAATATAAAAAAGAAAGGAAGAAAAAAGAAAAAAAGAAAGGAAAAAATTAAAAATAATTATGACATATAGAATCAGATATATGAGTGTAGATGGATAGATATTAGGTATATTAAGATTTTTATTTTGAAAATAATTATAACTAAAGTTTGATAAAAGTATAATTTTGGATATTAGATTTTGAAAGAGAAATTTTTGAAATTATGTGGATTCATCAGAGTACATGTGAGGTAAGTAATTATCCACCTTCTCTAGATCTTTGATTTATATTATATTATTTTGAATATGAAATAAATTGTTAATTTGATATATATGGTCTATGAATCTCATGAGAATATATTTTGAATGGAAATTGATATAAAATTTTAAAGTAATATTTCTTGAACTATTACTATAACCATTTATCGATATGAAATGATATGTGCATAATGAAATATGTGTTAGTCTGTGAAAAATTTTTTGATATGAATTGATTTTAGACTCTTAGCTTTACTATGTCTGAACTTTATCGATTGGGGGTTATGCATTGGCACTTTGAGCTCATAATTTTATTTCTAGCTCAGTCACAAGGTATAAGTATGGTATTCCGACCAAGTCACAAGGGATAAGTATGATATTTTGGCCCCATCATAAGATATAAGAGTGGTACTCTAAGTATGATATTTTGACTCGACTATAGGATATAAGTGTGGTATTCTGGTTCGATCATAGGATATAAGTGTGATATTCTGATCCCACCATAAGGTATAAGTACGGTACTCTAGCCCAACTATAGGATATAAGTATGGTATTCCGACCCCATCATAGAATATAAGTGTGATATTCTAGTCCGATAATAGGATATAAATATGATCATAGTTAAAGACTGATGAGTTGAGTGAAATTTATTTTGAATCAAATTTTTGAATACAGATGGTTTCAAAATCTGATATATGATTATGTATTTGAATATTTGAAAAATATATACTGATATTACTAAATTCAGTGATCAGATTTATTGGAGTACATGTGAGGTAAGTAATGACTCACCTTCTCTAGATCTTTCATTTATATTATATTATTTTGAACATGAAATAAATTATTAATTAATTTATATGTGATTTATGAATATCATGAGAATATGTTTTGAATGAAAATTAATATAAAATATCAAAGTAATATTTCTTGAACTATTACTATAATTGTTTAATGATTTGAAATCATATATGCATAATGAAATATGTGTTGATCCATGAAAAGAATTTTGATATGAATTGATTTTGGATTTTTAGCTTGACTATGTTCTAAACTTTGCCAATTGGATTGTTCTTCCTATTCATGAGATTATTTTCAAGTTCTTATGCTCCATGCTATATGTAGTTAGTTCTTGAATAACCTATGTGTATGTAGGGATAGATCATGATTGAGAGATACGATCTGTGCTTAAATAAAATAGGTTATCTTAAGGATTTGCTCATAGATCTTTTTAGTTTCCTCTTAAGATTTTTATGATTCATATTTTGAATAATTTATGACTCTATGAAAATGGATCATGATCGGAAGATATGATTCATGCTCAAGTGAGATAAGTTATGTTCAAAATTTGATCACAAAATATTTTGATTGATTATTATGATTGCATCATTAAAAAATGTAAAGATTGTGATTAAAAATGGATTTGAAACCTCGAGACTTTTATTCTCATATAATTTTTCTTAACTTTATTTCCTAGTTAATTACTTCCATAATCTCAAAGATTTTTGTTTCATAAAAACTTTCCTATTCCATAAAATTATTCTTACCTAAAATAAATTCTAAACTCTTTATTCTTAAGTTTTGTTTTTGTTGAATGCAACTTAACCTTTGATCCCTGTGGATTCGATATCTGTCTCTAGCTATTCTATCCAATAGTTGAATCGGATTATAATTTTTATGTTTGGTGCTAAATGATATGCATTAAAATTTGGTGCCGTTGTTGGAGATCATTGGCATGGTTCCTTCAATATATAAAAAAAAAGATCTCATAATACATATAGTGACATTAGAAACAAAAATAGATAAATTTTTTTTTCTTTGCTTTGACATCTTGTTTGTTGCATTGCATTCTCATAACACATCTTAAGGGCACTAACCCTAACACAAGATTTCATCATCCTTCCTTAGCCCACAAACAAGAATCCTTCATATTGCATTGATCTAATCTTAATTAAAATCAATTAGACATCAGCCTCTAATGAACTCTAGCTCAGTAGGATAAGAAAACCTAAAAGTTGGATCAAATTTAGAATTGACTAACCGATTGGTGTCTAAGAAAAGTGGTTTAGGGACTCTGTCTTGAAGAACGATAGTTATTTAATTAGATCCATTGTGAAAGCACAGAGAGTCTTCTACTAATCTTATACTTACCTAGCCAGTTGGTTTGTTAGTTTTGAACTTGGAGGGCTTGAAGGTGGACTTAAAAGAGTTAGGAGCTGTCTAGGTCTAGGCTAAACCCTAGTTAGGATTTTATTATATTGAAAACTTGTTTGCAAAGTTTAGTTTTAGATTAAAAATTACAAAAACAACTAAAAATTTCCAACTTCCTTCTTGGAAGAGAACATCTGGATGACAAATTAGAAGTAATTTGAATCCTACACCGAGTCCAACAATCTCTAGAGTCACCATAAGCAAAATCGATCAACCACAAGTCCTTAAGGACCTTTGTTATCCGATTGGTTCTGTCCAACCATCATATATTCAACTGCCCCAAACCACTATCAATTTTGATATCAGAACTCCAAATAATCAATATGCTTCCCAAATTTTCTAGAATAGAGGATGCATATGTTTTTATGAGAGAGTTTGAAGAAGTGTGTGCCATTATGAAACTTCAACAGCTCACGGAAGATGCTATTAAACTTAGGCTCATAAATTTTACCCTCAAGGATAGTGTAAAGAAGTGGTTATACAGTCTGTCCAACCAATCAATAGCTATATGGGATGGTTTTGTCAAAATATTCTTAAACGAATTCTTTCCACACCATAAGACTATCAAATTTAGAAATGAGATTAACCAATTCTACCAACTAGAGGAAGAGTCCTTTTGGAAGTGCTTTGACCAGTTTAAGAATCTTTTGAGTCAATGTCCTACTATGGGATAGAAATTTAGTGGTTGTGTTAGATTGTCTATGAAGGATTAGACCCAAATTCCAGAATGATGTTAGAATCAATATGTCAGGATCAATTCATGCATGAGGAACCCAATGAAGCCTAGAAATTTCTAGAGGACCTAGCTAAGAAGTGTTTGCAATGAAAAATTAGGAAACCCAAAAAACCCATACTCTCGAGAAGAGGAGTGCACCAAATCCAAACATCTCTAGCTACAGAAGTCAAAATTACAACTTTGGCCCAAAGGATTGAGACCTTAGAACTTCAAGGACACACCCATGCAAACCAAGTATTAAAAGGAATATACCCTACAAGCTAATCAAAATTTATATTTTGATGAATTTTTCTTGTAATCTTTCAGACTCATGTAATTGACACTATATAAATAAAAGGTATTTATTTTTTATCATAGGCTGCATCTTATTTTTGTAATGATTATGATGAACTCTATAAATTAGGATAATGACTTTAGAGTTATGATGAGATCATATCTATGAGATCTAAAATCCTAAAAACTCTGATTTAAAATATTTCTAATCATAGAAGTATTGAGTAGGAGATCAATATTTCAGATAGACTGACACTTTCTATGTATGTTCGATTGAGAGGGTGGCTGATCTCATAAGCCACTTGTGTGAGATACTAATACAAGAATGTAGGTGCTTATTAGAAAATAGTTTACTGAACTGATCCGACTTAAGAAACATCTTATAGAATTAACTTATCCGTCAAAAGATATTTTCTTATAATGGGAGTTGTGAATGTAATCTTTTGACCTAAGATTACCATAGAACCTTGTATATATGAATCAATATTTTGGTTCATACTCATTCATGACTTAGTCATGTATGAAATATTTTGGATATGGTAAAATATGTATGAAGATTGTGAGTAGGTCAACATAAAATCGATCACTCCTGATAAGAGGAGATCGCATCCTACTTTCTCTAATCGACTGATGATTCAGAAAGTCTTTGATCAAAGTAGGATGAGAATTAGAAAGAGTTTTTAATATTTTATTAATCAAATCATCATCATAAAATTAAAAAAAATATGAATGTGATATTGGATTTGATATGGTTCCATATCCAAAGTCATATTCAGGATATAGGTTGATCACAGGAATGAATTGCACGGTAACTTTCCACTGAAGGATATTTTTGATATTTTTATCAAAATTTTATATCTTTTAGGTAGATATGATACATTGCTAGATGTCAATCTTGTCTTGTGAGTTTGATCAAATTAAAGAGTTTAATTCGATCATCAATTAGAAAGGGCTCTAATTGCTGAAATCAGATTACCTCGATTGGACCTAAATCGGTTAGATTGAATTCTAATCAAATCAGATCAACTTGCACTCGAACCCACTGCTGACTAGATGTGGAACCTAATGGGTCATACATAAAGAGAATTGATCAGAGGTCTAATTGGATTAGATCATGTTTGCAAGATGAACATGCTAGCATATGTTGCAAACCCTAGCTCCTTATTTCGAATCGGATTCGAATTTGGTTCCAAATTGGACTAATTAAATTCAAATTAAGTCAAACTAATTTTGGGTCTGAGTTAGGTCAACCCTTGGCTGGTTGAACCAAGGATTAGGTGCCACAAAACTAGCATCCCATGCATCAAGAATTATTTCTTGCATGTGGGGTTTATCTTGTGTGCAAAGGTCAAGTTGGCATCCCATGGGATGGGACACCCATTTCCTCATTCCTATCCATTTGTTTCATGATGAAAAATTTTGTGAAGAATTATGATTTGATTTTAGGCATAGAGAAGTCCTTTTGCAGCTAAATCACTTCATGTCTTAATTATCAAAATTGGATAGAAGTTGGAAACCTAGCCAAAACCTAATCCATGCGCCACCTAGAGTCCAACTTGTTTAGGTCTCTTAAAATTATTTCACGCCACCTTTATTTCTAATTTTTTTTCTCTATGACATCTTTAGGTTAGCACCTCCTTTGTGGGCCCTTGGATGGCTAGAGTGTGCGGATCAAAGGTGGAGAAAAATGCCGCCCAAGGAAGCCTCACGATGCATCAGAAAAATAATGAGAAATATTTCTCCGAAGAGTCTTTTTGCACGAAGCAGCTCTTGGATTTTTTCTCGATGTTTGCCATGTGTCACAAGTGTTGGGAATAGTGTCCCAAAGCCAATCGTTAGCTTGTTGATAATTGTGCTCATTTTTGTATTTGTACATGAATTATGAATTAATAAAAATTATTTTGGCATTTTTCATCATAAAATGTTTCATCTTCTAATGAACTCCTATGTTGGGGTGAAGTCCTTAGGACTATTTAGACTCGACAAAGGAGGATTTATCATTTAGTCCTTAAATATGTTCGCGACCAAATGATACGTTGTTACCAAGGATGATAACGTTTATCAAGCATAGGTCGTTGTGTGTCATATAGGTTGGTTGTCCTCTTAACCAATGAGTGTGGAGACACTGGTATGGCATACAGGTGAGATGTAAGGGTACATCTGCACTGAACGTGACCGACTCCGGAGCTATTTCTGCTGTCAAGATTTGCTCCGATGGAATATGGGTATAAATGTCCCTCCGACCTGAGACCGCCACGGTGACTTGCAAGCAACTCACTGCACTTAGGGACTGGACTACCTAAATTTCTAATTCAGTGACGGAAGGCTGCTGGGTGTAGTCAAGTACTTGACTTGTTGGTGCGTGTGTCAAGATGGGATTGACCACTCCAGTTTAGGAGCTGTGTACAGTCGTGTTTCAATTTAGCAAAACCTTGGCCAGGGTAGTCCTTGTGAGGAGTCACAGGACTGTTTTGAGTTGAGCACGATTCGGATGATCTGATCAGGGTTGACAATTTAACCCTGAGTCATCCTAAACACCGAGGTCAAAAGGATGAATTATACAGTAACCATATTCATGTAGATTTTGAGTGTTGCGATTGCGACTCTTTGACCTATCCGAATGTCGGGTACCATTGCTAGATGGTCACTTCGATTAGTACAGGAATTGGTTCCTGTGTTACCGGCTTAGGTTCGAATCTGCGGGGTCACACACATTAGAGGTTCCTATATGATCTGATGGCTGATGTAGAATTCTACATGTTTGGGACTCAGTGATCGAGATTCAGGATTCTCTTATCATGAGTTCCACACATTATGGATACCAGGGTCAAGAGTCCCACTAGTTAGGATTTTTCGATCAGGGTTACATATCGATGAATTCTGATGCCTGATTGCCCATTGGATTTGGACTCAATATTTATGAGAGATTTAATTAGTGATTTGATTGCTAATTAACTCAATTTGATTGAGTAATTATTTTTGGATCAAGTCCAATTGAATTCGATTCAGTTGGGTTTGACCCGATTAGGTTAAGAGTTGACCTAATCGTCGAGATGGTTTGGTCCCTGATTTGATCAGTGGTTGGGCTTAGTCAATTTCTGATTTGATTAGAATTTTATTGAACTTAATTAAGCCTAATTAAGTTGAGATTAAATTAATCTAATTGGACCTAACTTATTTGGTTCAATTAGGTTGGTTTAAATAATTAAACCACCTTGACCCAATCTTCATGCGCCACCTCACTTTCCATTGCACCCATTTGAATTCATGAGAAGGAACTTCTCATGAATTTTTTCCTCATGCTAAGCTCTCTCCATGCCCCAATTTAATATGCCAAATGAATGGATAAGGATGATTGGTTGGCCATTCAAATTCAAAATAAAGTTTGAATTTGAATGGGCAATCAATCTTTGCACCTTATCTCTTTTTTTACGCCCCATTTATTACATGAGAAAAGGTTTCTCATGAAATTACTCTATGCATAATTTAAGCCATGCCTCACGCCTTTAGTGGATAAGGGATGAGTTGGTATCCATTTGAATTCAAAATTGATTTGAATTCAAATGTGCAATTACTCATCTTTATCCTTTCTTTTGGATAAGATGTTTGACGTTGTTATAAAAGGAGGAGAATAGTGGGGCATGCAAGAAGAAGATTTTTGAAGAAAATTTTGGGGCTTGAAAAGTCTTGTGCATGAGAAGGAAGTCCATATCCTTCCAAGAGAATAAGAAAGAAAAGAAAGAAAAGTGGGTGCAAGGTTTCCGGTGAGTTCCCTAGAGTTTTAGCCTGGGGTTCGAAAAGTGAGAAAGTGAGCTACGAGTGTCGTGAGCCCACAAAATCTTAGGGAGATCTTCAACATCCTCTCAAGCACATCTGTTGATGATCCGGAGTATCCAAAGAATTGACAAACATCGATCGAAGGAGTTCGATCAGCATTGACCGTCAAAAGGGCTCTACAACGAGCTAGCACTCATGAGGAGTCGATCAGATCAGGAGCTTCGTGTGGATGATCCACAGAGGCCAGACACACTGTGTAGCTGCATCACGATAATCAGACTCTATCGACGGTGATCAGATTGCGGCACCCGCACAAAGATATTATGTTCTGAACACATTACAGTAAAGAGTTTACTATTCGAATTTGAATTTCAAATTTAAATGAATGCATGCTATATATCATATTTAGATCCTAGTGTAGGATAAATTTATATTAATTAATTAGATTAATTAATAATTTCCACTATAAAATCATGATTTTAAAAAAAGTTTTAAAATTATCATTTTACCCCTACACTGAATTTTCTCCACAAATGGTATCAGAGCGGGTTCTTAGATATGATATATATATTTGCATGCGTAGATTAAGTTGTAATCTAAAAGTTTAAATTTGAAATTTGAAATTCAAAATTTGAAATTTGAATTTTGAAAGTTGTTCAAAATTTAAAATTCAAAAATTTGAAATTTAAAATTTAAAATTTGAATTTTGAAATTTAAAATTCAAAATTCAAAAATTTGAAATTCAAAATTTGAAATTTAAAATTTGGTTGAAATTTCAAATTTAAAATTCAAAATTTAAAATTCAAAATTTGAAATTCAAAAATTTGAAATTTGAAATTTCTTTGAAATTTAAAATTCAAAATTCAAAATTTAAAATTTGAAATTTAAAATTTAAAATTTGAAATTGGTATATTTAGATATACTTGATCCAAGTAGCAAGTAATCGAATTGGGTTGGTTGCCATGGCCATTCGGTCATAGGAGAAAAGCAGGGTTTAAAGGCCCTCTCCTCCCATTCGATGGGGTCTCCTATGGCGGTAGGGGTGCCGCTGCAATTATATCCTATGCAGATGAAGCAGTGAAAGGAATTAATTGTAAAAGTTCAATTGTGAAATTTATCATGAATGTGTTAGATTAGATCTAAAGAAATATTCATGATTTATTTTGATTGAGTTATTTTCTGTTATGTAATTAGCAATAGGATTGCTATTTATGAAATGTGCTGATCTATTTGTGAAATGAGTCAACATATTTGATGAACAGAAAATAAAACCTTTCAAATTTGAAAATTATTTTCAAAATACCAAACCCTGACCCATCAGCCCAAATACTTAATTAAAAGAATTAAGTGTTGTCTAGTAGGTCTAGAATTGTGAATTAAGACCTAAGATAATTGCATAAACTTTTGGGTCAATGGGTTAGATGGATTAGGTCCATAATTGGGTTAGACCTAAGGTTAGCTTAAAGAAATAGACTAAATTAGAGTAATTGATCAAATCTAATCAAAAGTTGAATTAGATTAGGTCAAGGATACTCTAGACTCAACTCCAATAGTTGTAGTTGAATGGGTCCATGTCTTTAACTAGACCAAGATAGACTTAATTCATGGCTACGCGGTGGAATCCTATTTAATAAGTTGATCAAATTAAAACTAATGAACCGGTTGGTGTCTAAGGTAAGTTTGGCATTTTGACCAGTGATTTTTAAGTAGGAGCTACTCGCAGTGATTCGATCTCTGACGAGTTAATAGCATATCCCCACCACTGATCTCACTTACCTGGCCAACTTGGTGAATTAGGTTTTGATTAGATCACTTTGTGATTAGGGCTCACCCATGTCATTAGGTAAATCAGTTTGACTGATTTAGGTGCTCCTAATAACAGCTTTAATTAAATCTTTTTTTAATCTGACTTGGTGAAGTCAGTGGGAGGATTGAAATTGGCTGGATATTTTCTTCTCATCTATCCTTTAATAAAATCCTCAAAAATTATTAGGTCCCTAAAAATGATTAAGTTATATTGATAACTAAGTCATAGCCTCCCATTGCCTCCCATTAAGTGAGTCATAATGAGTCCATTAGTTTAATAATCATTGAAGGCCTAAAGGCCTGGTGCTTATTGACTAATGAAATTATCATTCATAATATGATAATTTGGTTTGAGTCTTTCTGATGGTGGTCAGGTTGGCCGGTCAAAGTCGGACCTGATCATTTATTGATCCGATTCACCAAATCAAATCATGTTAATGGTTGGACCTAACCAAATCTTTTCAGTGGAGGCCAAAGCCTACTGATTACGTTCTGGGGCAAAATCAATTACTACAAGTTGTTTAGAGAAACAACTGGTTATGAACCTACCCATAGATGCACATGGGTTGACCAACTAAAGTTGGGCTCGTGTGTAGTTTGTGTAGATTCTAGTACCCATTAAGGAATTAAAGTAATTCCTCGAATTGAAAGTTGAGGCTATCAGTTCGTAAAAATACTGGGAGAAATTTTAGACTGAAGTCCAAGTCTTTAGTATTTATAATTTATGTACTAATAGAGGTCTGATTTTCTTTTATGCAGCTATGGCCACTACCCTGTCCCTCTGGTCATTATTAGATAATGACAAGCTCATGGGACCTAATTTCGATAGCTGGTATCGAAAATTAAAAATCATCCTTGAGCATGAGCGGATCCTTTATGTAGTAACAGATCCGGCACCTGAGGAGTCAGCCCCGAACATTAGAGGGACGGTCCGAGACACTTATCAAAAGTGGCTCAACGACCGCACCACCGTTCGGTGCATTATGCTGGTGGCAATAAATGATGAGTTCAGCTGCAGGTTCGAGAACGTCCAGCCACAGGAGATGCTTCAAATGTTGAATGACTCCTTTGGCACGCCTAACGATGTTGAAAGGCACAAAACCAGTTATGCCATTTTCAATGCTCGGATGAGGGATGGAGCCTCAGTTACTGATCATGTACTGTAGATGATCGAAATGATTGAGCGCCTAACTAAACTGGGCTTTCCCCTGCACGAGCAGGTCAGTAAGGATGCGATCCTTAATTCATTGCCCAAGTCCTTCCTCCCCTTCCTTACTCATTTTCGGATGACAAAGCCTGCAGTGAACTACCACGGTTTGTTGGGGTTGCTGCAGAACTTTAAGAAGGATCACCAGCTCCATAAGGAGTCGGTGAATTTTGTGGGAGGGTCTTTTTCTGGTCGTCGATCCTTTGAGAAAGGGAAGAAGAAGAACAAGAAGAAGAAAAATAAGAAGGTGCAGCTGCATGCTGGGACGTCTGCACAGGGTCAGACCAAGAAGTGCAAGTCCGACCAGAGCCAGGCGGAGTGCTTCTTTTGCAAGAAGCAGGAGCACTAGAAGAGGAACTGTCCTCTATACATTGCTTCCCTGGACCCGAACAGGCCGAATAAGAAGCAGGATACTTATATGATAACACCTTGCAACTTTTCCATTTGTGATACTACTGCCTGGGTATTGGATATCGGAAGCCCTTATCATATTTGCAATTCGATGCAGGGTCTGCAGGTCAGTAGGAGATTTGATGAAGGTGAGAGATTTCTGAATGTTGGAGATGGAAGCAAAGTTTCAGTTCTAGCATTAGGAATCATGAACCTTGTAATCAATTCTCGAAACGTAATTCTGAGTGAATGTCACTATTGTCCAAGCTTTTTATTAAATATTATTTCTGTAGGCCTTTTGGCCATGAACGGTTATCAAGTTTTAATAAAAAAAAATATTTGCAATATCATTTTGAATGGTGTTACAATGTTTGTTGGATAACTTAATAATGGAATTTATTTTCTATCACAATCTGTTAATGTGGTTCAAATCTCTGGTAAACATCCTAGAATAAATTATGTGTCAGAAGTCTACCTTTGGCACTGTAGGCTAGGTCATATCAATAAAAATAGGATAAACAGGTTGGCTCAAGAAGGAATTCTTGAAGTAGGTGATTGTGAATCACTTCCAACCTGTGAGTCCTATCTTCTTGGAAAGATGACCAAATCACCTTTTACTGAAAAAGGTGAGCGAGCCAGTGAATTCTTGGGTCTGGTACATTCTGATGTATGTAGACCCATGAGCTCAAGTGCAAGAGATGGATATTTCTACTTCATAACCTTCACAGACGACCTATCGAGGTATGGGTATGTCTATTTAATGAAGCATAAATCGGAGTCATTTGAAATGTTCAAACTATTCTAAAATGAGGTAGAAAAATAAATTAGGAAGTGTATTAAAACTCTTCGATCTAATCGAGGAGGTGAATATCTTTCCAATGATTTTCTGACATATCTTGGGGAGAATGAGATTCTCTCTCAGTAGACTCCTCCTGAAATACCATAATATAATAGTGCATCTGAAAGGAGGAATCGGACCTTGTTGGACATGGTTCGATCCATGATGGGGTTTGCTGGTCTGCCGATCTCCCTCTGGGGATATGCGCTCGAATCAGCTTGTTACCTTCTAAATTGAGTTCCGAGTAAGTCTGTAACCAAAATGCCATATGAGATATGGATAGGACGTAAGCCAGTACTCTCGCACCTTAAGGTTTGGGGGTGTCCGGCTTATGTTAAACGTTTAATTACGGACAAGCTAGGACCTAGGTTTGACAAATGTAATTTTATAAGGTACCCAAAAGAGACCAAAAGATATTACTTCTACCTAGCTGATGAACAAAAAGTATTTGTTAGCCTTTAAGGCAATCTTTTTAGAAAAGGAGTTCCTTGGTGAAGGGACTGTTGCCTCTAAGGTCGAACTTGACGAAGTTCAGCAGGTGGAAAAATCGACACAAGTTGCTGAACCTGAACCGAATTTGGTTAGATCAGATCCGGAGCCCATTGTTCAAGCACCCTTAAGACGATTTGGTAGAGTACCACGTCAACCGAACAGATACTATGGTTTCTTGGTCTGAGATGGTGATCCTATCAAACTTGATGAAAACGATGAGGATCCGATCATCTACATGGATGTAATGCAGAGATCCGACTCTGAGAAATGGCTTGAGGCCATGAAATCCAAAATGGAGTCCATGAAGGTCAACGATGTGTGGACATTGGTTGACCCACCCCAAGGAGTAAAATCCATAGGGTGTAAGTGGGTCTTCAAGAGGAAGAGAGGTGCAAACGGAAAGGTAGAAACCTATAAAGCTCTTCTGGTTGCCAAGGGATATCGTCAACGTTATGGTATAGACTATGACGAGATATTTTCTCCTGTGGTAATGCTCAAATCCATTCGGATTATGCTTGCGATAGCTATCCATCTGGACTATGAAATCTGATAGATGGATGTGAAGACAGCTTTTCTAAACGAAGAGCTGGATGAAGAGGTGTATATGATACAACCTGAAGGATTCACATCCACAGATGAGTCTAAGGTGTGCGATCTACAGAGGTCCATTTATGGACTTAAGCAGGCATCACGGAGTTGGAACATACGTTTTGATAAGATGATCAAGACGTATGGCTTCGTTAAGAATGGAGAAGAGCCATGCATTTATAAGTGGGCTAATGGTCCAGTAGTAGTATTTCTTGTATTGTATGTGGATGACATTCTCTTAATCAGGAATGATGTCCCTGCATTACAGGAAATAAAGATTTGGCTATCGTCACAATTCTCTATGAAGGATCTGGGAGAAGCTTCCTACATCCTAGGGATGAGGATCTATAGGGATAGATTTAAAAGGTTGCTTAGTTTATCTCAGTCCACGTACATTGATACTATGCTGAAGAGGTTCAGCATGGAGAATTTCAAGAAAGGCTATCTTTCGATAGGCCATGGAATTTCTCTCTCGAAGAGGGATTGTCCGACAACACCTCAAGAGAGAGAGCGTATAGGTAGAATTTCATATGCTTCGACAGTAGGATCTATCATGTACGCCATGACATGTACATGACCAGATGTGGCATACTCACTAGGGGTAGTGAGTAGATACCAATATGATCTAGGGGAGAATCACTGGAAGGTTGTTAAAACTATCCTGAAGTATTTAAGAAATACTAAGGATCAGTGGCTTGTTTATGGTGAATCAGACTTGAGACTTATAGGGTTTACAGACTCTAATTTTCAGTCTGATCATGATGACAGCAAAAGTATGTCGGGATTTATTTTTACCCTTAATGGTGGGGCTATCTGTTGGAAAAGTTTCAAGCAGCACACAGTGGCTGATTCAGTTTGCGAGGCGGAGTATGTCACTGCATCAGATGCTGCCAAAGAAGCGGTGTGGCTGAGAAAATTCATCACCGAGCTCGGAGTAGCACCCTCTCTTGTTGGTCCAGTTCTGCTCTACTGTGACAGCTCTGGAGCCATTGCTCAGGCGAAGGAACCAAAGGCACACCAGCGGACGAAGCATATTCTGCGTCGCTACCATCTCATCCAAAAAATTATGAATCGAGGTGACGTCGATCTTCAGAAGATCGATGGAAAGGAGAACCTGGCTGACCCATTCACTAAAGCCATTGCGGTGAAGGAGTTTGACAACTACAAGTCGAAGATGGGTATTAGATACTGCACCGATTGGCTTTAGGCCAAGTGGGAGATTGTTGGGAATAGTATCCCAAAGTCAATCATCAGCCTGTTGATGGTTGTGCTCATTTTTATATTTATACATAAATTATGAATTAATAAAAATTATTTTGATATTTTTCATCACAAAATATTTCATCTTCTAATGAACTCCTATGTTGTGGTGAAGTCCTTAGGACTATTTAGACTCGACAAAGGAGGATTTGTCGTTTAGTCCTTAAATCTGTTCGCGACCAAATGATACGTTGTTACCAAGGACGACAATATTTATCAAGCATAGGTCGTTGTGTGCCATATAGGTTGGTTGTCCTCTTAACCAATGAGTGTGGAAATACTGGTATGGCATACAGGTGAGATGTAAGGGTACATCTGCACTGAACGTGACCGACTCCAGAGCTATTTCTGCTGTCAAGATTTGCTCCGATGGAATATGGGTATAAATGTCCCTCCGACCTGAGACTGCCACGGTGACTTGCAAGTGACTCACTGCACTTAGGCACTGGACTACCTGAATTTCTAATTCAATGACGGAAGGCTACTGGGTGTAGTCAAGTACTTGACTTGTCGGTGCAACTCACTGCACTTAGGCACTGGACTATCTGAATTTCTAATTCAGTGACGGAAGGCTGCTGGGTGTAGTCAAGTATTTGACTTATCGGTGCGTGTGTCAAGATGGGATTGACCACTCCAGTTTAGGAGCTGTGTGCAGTCATATTTTAATTTAGTAAAATCTTGGCCAGGGTAGTCCTTGTGAGGAGTCACAGGACTGTTTTGAGTTGAGCACGATTCGGATGATCTGATCAGGGTTGATAGTCTAACCCTGAGTCGTCCTAAACATCGGGGTCAAAAGGATGAATTATACAGTAACCATATTCATGTAGGTTCTGAGTATTGCGATTGGGACTTTTCGACCTATCCGGACGTCAGGTATCATTGCTAGATGGTCACTTCGATTAGTACAGGAATTGGTTCCTGTGCTACTGGCTTAGGTTCGAACCTGTGGGGTCACACACATTAGAGATTTCTATCTGATCTGATATAGAATCCTACATATTTGGGACTCAGTGATCGAGAATCAGGATTCTCTGATCATGAGTTCCACACATTATGGGTACCGGGGTCAAGAGTCCCACTGGTTGGGATTTTTCGATCAGGATTACATATCGATGAATTCTGATGCCTGATTGCCCATCGGATTTGGACTCAGTATTTATGAAAGATTTAATTAGTAATTTGATCGCTAATTAACTCAATTTGATTGAGTAATTATTTTTGGATCAAGTTCAATTGAATTGGATTCAGTTGGGTTTGACCCGATTAGGTTAAGAGTTGACCTAATCGTCGAGATGGTTTGGTCCCTGATTTGATCAGGGGTTGGACTTAGTCAATTCCTGATTTGATTAAGATTTTATTGAACCTAATTAAGGTTAATTAAGTTGGATTTAAATTAGTCTAATTGGACCTAACTTATTTGGTTCAATTAGGTTGGTTTAAATAATTAAACCACCTTGACCCAATCTCCATGTGCCACCTCACTTCCATTGTACCCATTTGAATTCATGAGAAGGAACTTCTCATGAATTTTTTTTCTCATGCCAAGCTCTCTCCACACCCCAATTTAATATGCCAAATGAATGGATAAGGATGATTGGTTGGCCATTTAAATTCAAAATAAAGTTTGAATTTGAATGGGCAATCAATCTTTGCACCTTATCCCTTTTTTTATGCCCCATTTATTATATGAGAAAAGATTTCTCATGAAATCACTCCATGCATAATTTAAGCCATGCCTCATTCCTTTAGTAGATAAGGGATGAGTTGGTGTCCATTTGAATTCAAAATTTGATTTGAATTCAAATGTGCAATTACTCATCTTTATCCTTTCTTTTGGATAAAACGTTTGACGTTGTTATAAAAGGAGGAGAAGAGTGGGGCATGCAAGAAGAAGATTTTTGGAGAAAATTCTGGGGTGTGAGAAGTCTTGTGCATGAGAAGGAAGTCCATATCCTTCCAAGAAAAAAAAAAGAAAAGAAAGAAAAGTGGGTGCAAGGTTTCCGGTGAGTTCCCTAGAGTTTTATCTTGGGGTTCGGAAAGTGAGAAAGTGAGCTACGAGTATCGTGAGCCCACAAAATCTCAGGGAGATCTTCAACATTCTCTCAAGCATGTCTGTTGATGATCTGGAGCATCCAAAGAATCGACAGACATCGATCGAAGGAGTTTGATCAGCATCGACCGTCAAAAGGGCTCTACAATGAGCTAGCACTCGTGAGGAGTCGATCAGATCGGAAGCTTCATGTGGATGATCCGTAGAGGCCAGACATGCTGTGTGGCTGCATCGCGATGATCAGACTCTCCCGACGGTGATCAGATTGTGGCACCCGCACAAAGGTATTGTGTTCTGAACACATTACAGTAAAGAGTTTACTGTTCGAATTTGAATTTCAAATTTAAATGAATGCATGCTATATATCATATTTAGATCCTAGTGTAGGGTAAATTTATGTTAATTAATTAGATTAATTAATAATTTTTACTGTAAAATCATGATTTTGAAAAAGTTTTAAAATTATCATTTTACCCCTGCACTGAATTTTTCCCACAACAAGTCTCCAGATGGGCATGTGAAATTGGTAGAGGGCATGAGATTTTTTGGTTGGGCATGAGTTGATGCATGAAGAGGGTGCGAGATGTTTCTGATCACATCCCTTCGCTAACTATAAAAGGGGTCCTGCATCGGGGTTTTAATTCATTCAGAAATCCTAATCTCTTGTTTTTTACACAAGTCTCTCCTCTTATCCAATTATTTCCTTCCTTCCCTTGTTAAGACAAGTCCTAAAATAGTAAGGACAAGTCCAATTTTAGGACAAGAGCCTAGAAAGAGATATAAGGAAGATATGGAGATAAGAAAGATAGAGATAGGAAGGCTACGAGGAGAGAAAGGAAGTCCTGAGGTTCTGCTACCTAAACAAATTCTCAGAGTGAGAATTTTAGAGTAGAAATCATCTTCAAGAGTTGATATTTTGATTAAAGTTCTATGTGGATTATTATTGGAGGGCGAACACTTGGACGCCTAGTGGAGGTTCTGTCGGAGTTTTAGAATAAGCATTATAGGTATTCTTCTATATCTTGAATTTTGTTATGAAAATATTTTGTATGATTGTTAATCATCAAAGAGGTACTGATTTAAGAATTTAATATTTAAAATTTTTTAGTTTAAATTTTTGAAATCTATTATGCTTTCACTGTGCATGTTCTCCTTGAAACCTTACAGTGGTATCAGAGCCGGCCTTATTTGGTTCAATCATATATAGACAATATTCATGTGATGCATCTAATGATTCATGCTATAAAATTAATCATCCTATGAATTATGCTTTCATATGTTTGATATGAATTGATGCATGTTTGATCCACCACTTCATCATTATGAAATAAGATTGTCCTAGCATAACGGGGTTATACTGTAAGGTTGTCCTAGGATGATAAATGATCATATGTCACACTGGCACATATAAAATATTTAATGCTGATATATATTAGTGTGCATTAGCATTATGAAATTAGAATGTGCATGAGACCAATGAAGTCCTCATAAAATTATATTAAGTAGTAGTGAAAGTAACTATGGATTAACCAATTCTTGATCAATTGATCAATTGGTATCTAGGAAAGTGCTAAAGGTGGTTCTTTAATTGGTTTCATTGACTGATCTGACCAATTTATTAGTGTTTAAGGAAAGCAATGGGGGGACCCCCACCTACTTACCTGATCAATTTGTTAAGCGATCTTGAAATTGAAAAATCCTAATGTTGAAAATACTACTAATAGCCTTTCTTCATACTAGGTTAATGTTACATCATGAACTATGGCAAAGTTTATTGTGTTACTATAGGACTTGTCGTAGGAACTGATATAATATAATTTTGGTACATAAAAATACTTACGGTAATTTTGGATATACTGCTTTGTTGTATTACCACAAGGACAGTAATATTCGAATTTGACTGTACTGAAATGAAGGGTCTTACTTAACTAAAGTATTATAGTTTGTTGTGTTACCACAAGGCTAATAATATTTTGGAGGTAAAGATAAAATTGAGAATTGTATGAGATATAATTGGAAAGAGTTTTCTACCTATGAACTCATAAGGATTTGTTGTATTACTACAAGATCATTATGAAGAATTAGGGTCTTAATCCCACTAAGATAAATATACAATATGTCTCGTTCATCATAGTAGAGGGTTATGATGTTCGATAAAATAGTAGGAGGCATAATTAAATCTAAAAGACCTTATTTAATTGTGTAAGTCATCATGAGTTGTTGGCTTATGTTATGTTCTTTATTTATTATAGATTAAATTCTATAAATGGCATCTTCATTATCATTACAAGGAATTTTAGATTTCAACAAACTGACCGATCCTAATTACGTAGACTGGTTGAGAAATTTAAAGATTGTACTCACTCAAGAGAAGCTCTCTTATACTCTTGATATCCCTGAACTATCAGAGATTGGGGATGATGCCACTGAGGAGGAGGTATCCACATACAGGATGTGAAAGATAGATAGTTTAACTGTCAAATACATCATACTGACCTCTATGAGCAATAAATTACAGAGACAGCATGAGAGTATGGATACTCAATCCATACTCCTTAATCTTAAAGAGTTGTATGGAGAATAGAGTAGGATTGCTATGTATGAGATATCTAAGCAGTTATTCCATACCAAAATAACTGAAAGATCATCCGTGCAAGACCATATCCTTAAGGTCATTGACTGGATCACTAGATTGGGTCAGTTGGATTTTGTGATGGATGGAGAATAGAGTCAAGATTTGATCTTGCAATCTCTCCCTAAATCATTTGCTCAGTTTGTTTTGAATTATCCCATGAACAAACTGAATACCTCTTTGCCTGAGCTATTAAACATGCTTAAAATAGCTGAGAGCCACATTAAAAAAGAAAAGGCTTCACTTCTTCTTGTGGGTAAAACTTCTAAGAAGAAATCAAGTATTAAGAGTTCAAAGAAAGCATTAGGGTTTAAACCCTAAAGATGGTCAGATGAAGAAGAAGAAAAAAGTCTCCGAACAAGGTACTTGCTTTTACTGTGGCAAGGCAGGACACTGAAAAAAGTATTGCAAGTCTTATCTGGCAACTGTAAAAGTTGATGCAAGCGATGCACCAAAAGATATGTATGAGATACATATAATTTTATCATTAATTTCTTCCAATTCAGACCCTTGGATATTGGATACTGCCTGAGGTTCTCATATATGCAAGTCCTTGTAGGGGTTGCAAAATATTAAAGTATTGAAAAAGGATGATTTCAAGCTCTACGATGTTGGAGGAGAGTCCATCCAAGCAGAAGCTGTGGAGACATATATGTTAAAATTACCTTCTGAAAAGATCTTAGAGCTGAAAAATTATTACTATATGCCTAAGATCATTAGGAATATTATTTCTGTACTGTTGCTATTGTAATAAAGTTTTGAAATAAATAGAAAGAGCAATAGTTGCTCAATTTTTTTTTAATAAAATTCACTATCATGATATTATTAATAATGATCTTCTAATTCTATTTAATGATAATATTTTTTATATTGATAAAAGTAAAAAGTAAAAGAGAGAAGACATAAATAATTCTTTACTTTGAAATTATCGACTTGGTCATATAAGTGAGACGAGAATTAACAAATTATACAAAGAAGAGTTCTTTGATTCTTTTGACTATGAATCATTAAGAACTTGTGAATTTTATCTTATGGGTAAAATGACCAAGACTCTATTTAGTGGACATGAAAAAAGGATAAGTGAGTTATTAGGACTAATACATACTGATGTATGTGGTCCTATGATAATTGAAGCTAGAGGAGGATACTCTTATTTTATTACATTCATTGATGATTTATTTAGGTTTGGATATGTGTATCTTATGAAACATAAATTTGAAGTTTTTGATAAATTTAAAGAGTATCAAAGTATGGTCAAAAAATAAACTAAAAAAAATATTAAAATCTTTCAATTTGATCGAGAAGGAGAATACTTATCTAATAATTTTTTGGAACATCTTAAAGAAAAAAAAATTCTCTCAGAATGGACCCCTCCTTATACACCACAACTAAATGGTATAGCAGAAAGGATAAATCGTACTTTATTAGATATGTGGCGGTTTATGATGTGCCTTACAGACTTACCTATTTTCTTCTGGGGATATGCCCTAGAGATTGTTGTCTATATCCTGAATAGAGTACCTTCAAAATCTATGCTAAGTACTGTTGGGAATAGTGTCCCAAAGCCAATCGTCAGCCTGTTGACGGTTGTGCTCTTTTTGTATTAGTACATGAATTATAAATAAATAAAAATTATTTTGATATTTTTTCATCACAAATGTTTCATCTTCTAATGAACTCCTGTGTTGTGGTGAAGTCCTTAGGATTATTTAGACTTGACAAAGGAGGATTTGTTGCTTAGTCCTTAAACATGTTCGTGACCAAATGATACGTTGTTACCAAGGACGACAATGTTTATCGAGCATAGGTCGTTGTGTACCATATGGGTTGGTTGTCCTCATAACCAAAGAGTGTGGAGACACTGGTATGGCATACAGGTGAGATATAATGGTACATCTGCACTGAACGTGACCAACTCTGGAGCTATTTCTGCTGTCAAGATTTGCTCCGATGGGATATGGGTATAAATGTCTCTTCGACCTGAGACCGCCATGGTGACTTGCAAGCAACTCACTGCACTTAGGCACTGGACTACCTGAATTTCTAATTCAACGATGGAAGGCTGCTGGGTGTAGTCAAGTACTTGACTTGTCGGTGCATGTGTCAAGATGGGATTGACCACTCCAGTTTAGAAGCTGTGTACAGTCGTGTTTCAATTTAGCAAAACCTTGGCCAGGGTAGTCCTAGTGAGGAGTCACAGGACTAATTGAGTTGAGCACGATTCGGATGATATCATCAGGGTTGACAGTTTAACCCTGAGTCATCCTAAACACAGGGGTCAAAAGGGATGAATTATATGGTAACCATATTCACGTAGGTTCTGAATATTACGATTGCGATTATTCAACCTATCCGGTCATCGGATACTATTGCTAGATGGTCACTTCGATTAGTACAGGAATTGGTTTCTGTGCTACCGGCTTAGGTTCGAACCTGCGGGGTCACACACATTAGAGGTTCCTTTCTGATCTGATGGCTGATTATGAGTCTTATCTATTTGGGACTCTATGATTGAGAATTAGGATTCTCTGATCATGAGTTCCACATATTTTGGGTACCGGGGTCAAAATTTTGAATTTCAAATTTTGAATTTGAAATTTGAACTCTTTGATCAGGGTTTCATATCGATGGTCTCTGATGCCTGATTGCCCATCAGATTTGGACTCAATATTTATGAGAGGTTTAATTAGTGATTTAATCATTAATTAACTCAATTTGATTGAGTAATTATTTTTGGATCAAGTCCAATTGAATTGGATTCAGTTTGGATTGACTCGATTAGGTTAAATGTTGACCTAATTGCTAAGGTGGTTTAGTCTCTGATTTGATCGGGGATTAGGTTTAGTTAATTTCTGATTTGATTAGGATTTTATTGAGCCTAATTAAGCTTAATTATGTTGGATTTAATCTGGTCTAATTGTGCTTAACCTATTTTAAACTAGGTTGGCTCAATTTGAATCAAACCACCTTGTTTTAAATTCTCTGCGACACCCAACTTCCTTGCACCCATTTGAATTCACGAGAAGAAACTTCTCATGAAATTTTTTTCATGCAAAACCCTTCCCCACGCCCTCATTTTTGCGCCATATTGATGGATAAAATAATTAGTTAGCCATTCAAATTCAAAGCATGTTTGAATTTGAATGGATAACTTATCACTTGCCCCTTCATCCTTATCCATTTTGTGCGCCACATTACTTACACGAGAAAAGGTTTCTCGTGAAACATTTTTCACGCACAAAGAGCCACGCCCCTTCTCTTCTCACACATAAAAGGATAGGGATAAGTTGGTTTTCATTTGAATTCAAATTTGATTTGAATTCAAATGTGCAACCACTTATCTTTATCCTCTCACGCGGATAAGACACGTTCGACGTTGTTTTAAAAAGAGGAGAAAGGTGGGACGTGTATAGAAATTTTAGGAGAGAAACTTTGGGGCATGAGGAAGGCTTGTGTGTGAGGTGAAGGTCCAAAACCTTCCGAGAGAAAAAGAAAGAAAAGAGAAAAAATTGGGCGCAGGGTTTTTGGTGTGTACCCTAGGGTTTCTACCTAGGGTTCGGGAAGTGAGATTGGTGTGCCACGAGTGTCGTGAGTCTACCAAATTTCAGGGAGAGATCCATCAGCCTCTCAAGCAACTGTGTAGATGATCCGGAGCATCCAAGAAGTCGGCACACATCGATCGAAGGAGTTCGATCAACATCTGCCATCAAAGGGTGAAATCACGAACTAGCATTCGTGAGGAGCTGATCAGAAGGGAGCTTCGTGTGGATGATCCGCAAAGGTCAGATATTTGTGTGGCTGTGACATGATGATCAGAGCCCCCCGACGGTGATCAGATTACGGTGATCGACTACCCGCAAAAGGTGATGTGTTCTGAACACAGTACTGTAAAAGGTTTACTAATTCAAATTTGAATTTCAAATTTAAATGCATGCTGTTGTATCATATTTAGATCCTAGTGTAGGGTTAATTAGTATTAATTAATGAGATTAATTAATAATTCCACTGTAAAATAGTAATTTTGTAAAAGTTTTAAAATTATCATTTTGCCCATGCACTAAATTTTTGCTAAAAATGGTATCAGAGCATGGTTCTAGAATATGATATACATATGCATGCGTAGATTAAGGTGTAATCTATAAGTTTAAATTTGAAATTCAAAATTCAAAATTTGAAATTCAAAAAAAATTGAAAATTGAAAATTGAAATTTGTTAGAAGTTTCAAATTTGAAATTCAAAATTTAAAATTTGAAATTTGTTTGAAATCTCAAATTTGAAATTTAAAATTTGAAATTCAAAATTTGAAATTTGAAATTCAAAATTCAAAATTTAAAATTCAAAGATTGGAAATTCGAAATTTGAAATTTGGTTGAAATCTCAAATTTGAAATTTAAAATTTGAAATTTGAAATTTGAAATTCGAAATTTAAATTTTGAAATTGGTATATTTAGATATACTTGATCCAAGTAGCAAGTAATCTAATTGGGTTGGTTGCCATGGCCGTCCGGTCATAGGAGAAAAGTAGGGTTTAAAGGCCCTCTCTTCCCATTCGATGGGGTCTCCTATGGCGGTAGGGGTGCCGATGCAATTATATCCCATGCCGATGAAGCAGTGAAAGGACTTAATTAAAAAATTTATCATGAATGTGTTAGATTAGATCTAAAAAAAAATTATGATTTATTTTGAGTTATTTTCTGTTATGAAATGAGCAATAGAATTACTGTTTATGAAATGTGCTGACCCGTTTGTGAAATGAGTCAACACATTTGGTGAACAGAAAATAAAATCTTTCAAAATTTGAAAATTATTTTCGAAATGCCAAACCCTGACCCATCAGCCCAAGTACTTAATTAAAAGAATTAAGTGTTGTCTAGTAGGTCTAGAATTGTGAATTAAGACCTAAGACAATTGCATAAACTTGTGGGTCAATGGGTTAGATGAATTAGGTCCATAATTGGGTTAGACCTAAGGTTAGCTTAAAAAATGGACTAAATGGAGTAATTGATCAAATCTAATCAAAAGTTGAATTAGATTAGGTCAAGGATACTCTAGACTCAACTTCAATAGTTGTAGTTGAATGGGTCCATGTCTTTAACTAGACCAAGATGGACTTAATTCATGGCTACGCGGTGGAGCCCTATTTACTAAGTTGATCAAAATTAAAACTAATGAACGGGTTGGTGTCTAAGGTAAGTTTGGCAGTTTTGACCAGTGGTTCTTAAGCGGGAGCTACTCGCATTGATTCGATCATTGATGAGTTAATGGCAAATCCCCACCACTGATCTCACTTATCTGGCCAATCTGGTAAGTTAGATTTTGATTAGATCACTTAGTGATTAGAGCTCACCCATGTCATTAGGTAAATCAGTGTGACTGATTTAGGTGCTCCTAATGCCAGCTTTAATTAAATCCTTTTTTAATCTGACTTGGTGAAGTCAGTGGGAGGATTGAAATTGATTGGATGATTTTTTCTCTACTATTCTTTAATAAAATCCTCAAAATTATTAGGTCCCTAAAATGATTAAGTTATAATGATAACTAAGTCATAGCCTCCCATTAAGTGAATGATAACGAGTCCATTAGTTCAATGATCATTGGAGGCCCAAAGGCCTGGTGCTCATTGGCTAATGGAATTATTATTCATAATATGATAATTTGATTGAGTCTTTCTGATGGTGGTTAGGTTGGCCAGCCAAAGTCGGGCCTGATCACTTATTGGTCCGATTCACTAAATTAAGTCATGTTAATGGTTGGACCTAACTAGATCTTTTCAGTGGAAGCCAAAGCCTACTGATTAGGTTCTGGGGCAAAATCAATTACTAGAAGTTGTTTAGAGAAACAACTGGTTACGAACCTACCCATAGATGCACATGGGTTAACCAACCAAAGTTGGGCTCGTGTGTAGTCTGTGTGGATTCTAGTACCCATTAATGAATTAAAGTAATTCTTCGAATTGGAGGATGAGGCTACCAGTTCGTAAAAAATATTGAAAAAAACTTTAGACTAAAGTCCAAGTCTTTAGTATTAATTTATGTACTAATAGAGGTCTCGTTTTCCTTTAAGCAGCTATGGCCACTACCCTGTCGCTCCGGTCATTATTAGATAATGACAAGCTCATGGGACCCAATTTTGATAGCTGGTATCAAAAATTAAAAATCGTCTTTGAGCATGAGTGGATCCTTTATGTAGTAACGGATCCAGCACCTGAGGAGCCAGCTCTGAACGCTAGTAAGGTGATCCGAGACACTTACTTAAAGTGGCTCAATGACCGCACCACCGTTCGATGTATTATGCTGACAGCAATGAATGACGAGTTCAGCCGAAGGTTTGAGAATGCCCAGCCACAGGAGATGCTTCAAATGTTGAATGACTCCTTTGGCACGCCTGACGACGTTGAAAGGCACAAAACTAGTTGTGCCATTTTCAATGCTCGGATGAGGGATGGGGCCTCAGTCACTGATCATGTACTGTACATGATCGAGATGATTGAGCACCTAAGCAAATTGGGCTTTCCTCTGCATGAGCAGCTCGATAAGGATGCGATCCTTAATTCCTTGCCCAAGTCCTTCCTCCCATTCCTTACTCATTTTTGAATGACAAAGCCTGCAGTAAACTACCACGAATTGTTGGGGTTGCTGCAGAACTTTGAGAAGGATCACCAACTCCATAAGGAGTCGGTGAATGTAGTGGGAGGGTTTTCTTCTCGTCGTCAACCCTTTGGGAAGGGGAAGAAGAACGAGAAGAAGAAAAATAAGAAGGTGCAATCTCATGCTGGGACAGTAGCACAGGGTCAGACCAAGAAGCGCAAGCACGACCAGAGCCAGGCGGAGTGCTTCTTTTGCAAGAAGCACGGGCATTGGAAGAGGAACTGTCCTCAATACATTGCCTCTCTGGACCCGAACAGGCCAAAAAAGAAGCAAGGTAATTATATGATAACTCCTTGCAACTTTTTGATTTGTGATACTACTGCCTGGGTATTGGATACCGGAAGCCCTTATCATATTTGTAATTCGATGCAGGGTCTGCAGGTCAGTAGGAGATTTGATGAAGGTGAGAGGTTCCTGAACGTTGGAGATGGAAGCAAAGTTCCAGTTCTAGCTTTAGAAATCATGAGTCTTGTAATCAATTCTCGTATTGTAATTCTAAGTGAATGTCACTATTGTCCAAGTTTTTTATTAAATATTATTTCTGTAGGCCTTTTGGCCATGTACGGTTATGATTTTTTAATAAAAAAAATATTTGCAATATCATTTTGAATGGTGTTACAATATTTGTTGGACAATTAAATAATAGAATTTACTTACTATCACAGCCTGTTAATGTGGTTCAAAACTTCGGTAAACGCTCTAGAATAGATAATGTGTCAGAAGTCTACCTTTGGCACTGTAGGCTAGGTCATATCAATAAGAACAGGATAAACAGGTTGGCTCAAGAAGGAATTCTTGAAGTTAGTGATTGTGAATCACTTCCAACCTGTGAGTCCTATCTTCTTGGGAAGATGACCAAGTCACCTTTTACTGGAAAAGATGAGCGAGCCAGTGAACTCTTAGGTCTAGTACATTCTGATGTATGTGGACCCATGAGCTCAAGTGCTAGAGATGGATTTTTTTACTTCATAACCTTCACAGACGACCTATCTAGGTATGGGTATGTCTATTTAATGAAGCATAAGTCGGAATCATTTGAAATGTTCAAACTATTTCGAAATGAGGTAGAAAAACAAACTGGGAAGTGTATTAAACTCTTCAATCTGATCGAGGAGGTGAATACCTTTTCAATGAGTTTCTGACGTATCTAGGGGAGAATGAGATTCTCTCTCAGTGGACTCCTCCTGGAACACCACAGCATAATGGTGTGTCTGAAAGGAGGAATCGGACCCTGTTAGACATGGTTCGATCCATGATGAGGTTTGCTGGTTTGCCGATCTCCCTCTAGGGATATGCGCTCGAATCGGCTTGTTACCTTCTAAATAGAGTTCCGAGTAAGTCTGTAGCCAAAACGCCATATGAGATATGGATAGGATGTAAGCCAGTACTCTCGCACCTTAGGGTTTGGGGGTGTCCGGCTTATGTTAAATGTTTAATTACAGACAAGCTTGGACTTAGGTCTGACAAGTGTAATTTTATAGGGTATCCAAAAGAGACCAAAGGGTATTATTTCTACCTTGCTGATGAGCAAAAGATGTTTGTCAGCCTTAAGGCAATTTTTTTAGAAAAAGAGTTCCTTAGTGAAAAAACTGTTGCCTCTAAGGTCGAACTTGACGAAGTTCGATAGGTGGAAAAACCGACACATGTTACTGAACCTGAACCGGATTTGATTAGATCAGATCCGGAGCCCATTGATTATGCACCCTTAAGGCGGTCTGGTATAGTACCACATCAACCGGACAGATACTATGGTTTCTTGGTCCGGGATGGTGATCCTGTTGAACTTGATGAAAATGATGAGGATCCGATCACCTACATGGATGCAATGCAGAGACCTGACTCTGAGAAATGGCTAGAGGCCATGAAATCCGAAATGGAGTCCATGAAGGTCAATGATGTGTGGACATTGGTTGACCCACCCGAAGGAGTAAAACCCATAGGGTGTAAATGGGTCTTCAAAAGGAAGAGGGGCGCAGACGGAAAGGTGGAGACCTATAAAGCCCGTCTGGTTGCCAAGGGATATCGTCAATGTTATGGTATAGACTATGATGAGACGTTTTCTCCTGTGGCAATGCTCAAATCCATTCGGATTATGCTTGCGATAGCTGCCCATCTGGACTATGAAATCTGACAGATGGATGTGAAGACAGCTTTCCTAAACGGAGAGTTGGACGAAGAGGTGTATATGATACAACCTGATGGGTTCACATCCACAGATGAGTCTAAGGTGTGCAAGCTACAGAGGTCCATTTATGGACTTAAGCAGGCATCTCGGAGTTGGAACATATATTTTGATAGGACGATCAAAATGTATGGCTTCGTTAAGAACGGAGAAGAGTTCTGCATTTATAAATGGGCTAATGGTCCAGTAGTAGTATTTCTTGTATTGTATGTGGATGACATTCTCTTAATCGGGAATGATGTCCCTGCATTACAGGGAATAAAGATTTGGCTATCGTCACAGTTCTCCATGAAGGATCTGGGAGAAGCTTCCTACATCCTAGGGATGAGGATCTATATGGATAGATCCAAAAAGTTGCTTGGCTTATCCCAGTCCATGTACATTGATACTATGCTGAAAAGGTTTAGCATGGAAAATTTCAAGAAAGGCTATCTACCGATAGGCCATGGAATTTCTCTCTCGAAGAGGGATTGTCCGACAACACCTCAAGAGAGAGAGCGTATGGGTAGGATTCTATATGCTTCGGCAGTGGGATCTATCATGTACGCCATGACATGTACATGACCAGATGTGGCATACTCACTAAGGGTAGTGAGTAGATACCAATCTGATCCAGGAGAGAATCACTGGAAGGTTGTTAAAACCATCCTGAAGTATTTAAGAAATACTAAGGACCAGTGGCTTATATATGGTGAATCGGATTTGAGACTTATAGGGTTTACAGACTCTAGTTTCCAGTCTGATCGCGATGATAGCAAGAGTGTGTCAGGATTTATTTTTACCCTTAATGGTGGGGCTATCTGCTGGAAGAGTTTCAAGCAGCACACTGTGGCTGATTCAGTATGCGAGGCAGAGTATATTGCTGCATCAGATACTGCCAAAGAAGCGGTGTGGCTGAGAAAATTCATCACCGAGCTCGGAGTAGCACCCTCCCTTGTTGGTCCAGTTCTGCTCTACTGCGATAGCTCTGGAGCCATTGCTCAGGCGAAGGAACCAAAGGCACACCAGCGGACGAAGCATATTCTGTGCCGCTACCATCTCATCTGAGAGATCGTGGATCGAGGTGACGTCGACCTTCAGAAGATCGACGGAAAGGAGAACCTGGCCGACCCATTCACTAAAGCCATTGCGGTGAAGGAGTTCAACGACTACAAGTCGAAGATGGGTATTAGATACCTCACCGATAGGCTTTAGGCCAAGTGGAAGATTGTTGGGAATAGTGTCCCAAAGCCAATCGTCAGCCTGTTGACGGTTGTGCTCCTTTTATATTAGTACATAAATTATAAATAAATAAAAATTATTTTGATATTTTTTCATCACAAATGTTTCATCTTCTAATGAACTCCTGTGTTGTGGTGAAGTCCTTAGGACTATTTAGACTCGACAAAGGAGGATTTGTCGCTTAGTCTTTAAACATGTTCGCGACCAAATGATACGTTGTTACCAAAGACGACAACGTTTATCGAGCATAGGTCGTTGTGTGCCATATGGGTTGGTTGTCCTCATAACCAAAGAGTATGGAGACACTGGTATGGCATACAGGTGAGATGTAATGGTACATCTGCATTGAACGTGACCAACTCCGGAGCTATTTCTGCTGTCAAGATTTGCTCCGATGGGATATGGGTATAAATGTCCCTTCGACCTGAGACCGCCACGATGACTTGCAAGCAACTCACTACACTTAGGCTTTGGACTACCTGAATTTCTAATTCAATGACGGAAGGCTGCTGGGTGTAGTCAAGTACTTGACTTGTCGGTGCGTGTGTCAAGATGAGATTGACCACTCCAGTTTAGGAGCTGTGTACAGTCGTGTTTCAATTTAGCAAAACCTTGGCCAGGGTAGTCCTAGTGAGGAGTCACAGGACTAATTGAGTTGAGCATGATTCGGATGATATCATCAGGGTTGACAGTTTAACCCTGAGTCATCCTAAACACAGGGGTCAAAAGGGATGAATTATACGGTAACCATATTCACATAGGTTCTGAATGTTGCGATTGTGATTATTCGACCTATCCGATCATTGGGTACCATTGCTAGATGGTCACTTCGATTAGTACTGGAATTGGTTCCTGTGCTACCGGCTTAGGTTCGAACCTGCGGGGTCACACACATTAGAGGTTCCTTTCTGATCTGATGGCTGATTATGAGTCTTATCTATCTGGGACTCTATGATTGAGAATTAGAATTCTCTGATCATGAGTTCCACACATTTTGGGTACCGGGGTCAAAATTTTGAATTTCAAATTTGGAATTTGAAATTTGAACTCTTTGATCAGGGTTTCATATCGATGGTCTCTGATGCCTGATTGCCCATCGGATTTGGACTCAATATTTATGAGAGATTTAATTAGTGATTTAATCACTAATTAACTCAATTTGATTGAGTAATTATTTTTGGATCAAGTCTAATTGAATTGGATTCAGTTTGGATTGACCCGATTAGGTTAAATGTTGACCTAATCGCTAAGGTGGTTTAGTCCCTGATTTGATCAGGGGTTAGGTTTAGTTAATTTTTGATTTGATTAAGATTTTATTAAGTCTAATTAAGCCTAATTATGTTGGGTTTAATCTGGTCTAATTGTGCTTAACCTATTTTAAACTAGGTTGGCTCAATTTGAATCAAACCACCTTGTTTTAAATTCTCTGCGACACCCAACTTCCTTGCACCCATTTGAATTCACGAGAAGAAACTTCTCGTAAAATTTTTCTCACGCAAAACCCTTCCCCACACCCTCATTTGTGCACCATATGGATGGATAAAATAATTAGTTAGCCATTCAAATTCAAAGCATGTTTGAATTTGAATGGATAACTTATCACTTGCCCCTTCATCCTTATCCATTTTGTGTGCCACATTACTTACACGAGAAAAGGTTTCTCATGTAACATTTTCTATGCACAAAGAGCCACGCCCCTTCTCTTCTCACACCTAAAAGGATAGGGATAAGTTGGTTTTCGTTTGAATTCAAATTTGATTTGAATTCAAATGTGCAACCACTTATCTTTATCCTCTCACGCGGATAAGACACGTTCGACGTTGTTTTAAAAAGAGGAGAAAGGTGGGACGTGCGTAGAAATTTTAGGAGAGAAACTTTGGGGCGTGAGGAAGGCTTGTGTGTGAGGTGAAGGTCCAAAACCTTTCGAGAGAAAAAGAAAGAAAAGAGAGAAAATTGGGCACAGGGTTTTTGGTGTGTACCCTAGGGTTTCTACCTAGGGTTCGGGAAGTGAGATTGGTGTGCCACGAGTGTCGTGAGTCCACCAAATTTTAGAGAGAGATCCATCAGCCTCTCAAGCAATTGTGTAGATGATCCGGAGCATCTGAGAAGTCAGCACACATCAATCGAAGGAGTTCGATCAACATCTGCCATCAAAGGGTGAAATCACGAACTAGCATTCGTGAGGAGCTGATCAGAAGGGAGCTTCGTGTGGATGATCCACAGAGGCCAGACATTTATGTGGCTGCAACGTGACGATCAGAGCCCCCCGACGGTGATCAGATTGCGGTGATCGACTACCCACAAAAGGTGATATGTTTTGAACACAGTACTGTAAAAGGTTTACTGATTCAAATTTGAATTTCAAATTTAAATGCATGCTATTGTATCATATTTAGATCCTAGTGTAGGATTAATTAGTATTAATTAATGAGATTAATTAATAATTCCACTGTAAAATAGTAATTTTGAAAAAGTTTTAAAATTACCATTTTGCCCCTGCACTAAATTTTCGCGACAAGTACTTCATATGAGATATAGAGAGGAAAGAAGCCTAATCTTAAGTATTTTAAGATATGGGGCTGTCCAGCTTATGTAAAAAAAAATTTTGAACATAAGCTGAGTGTTAGGGCAGATAATTACTTATTTGTAGGTTATCCTAAAGAGAGTATGGGATACCTCTTTTACTGTCCTACTGAATAAAAGGTGTTGGTCGGTAAATATGCCACTTTTATGAAAAAAGAGTCTATCTTAAAAAGAGGCAGTGGGAAGAAAATTGAATTTGGAGAAGTTCAAGACCTATAAATAGAAGTACAAGATAATCCTCAACCAAAAGTACCCATTGATGAGGTACAACCATAAAATCCATCTCCTCTCCGAAGGTCAGATAGAGTGCGAAATGCACCTCTAAGGTATAGGTTCATTATTGAGAATAATGAAGCCCACATCATTGAGAATGATGAACCTTTGACCTATACGGAAGCTGTTATGAGTAGGGACTCAGACAAATGGCTAAAGACTATGAAATCTGAAATAAACTCTATATACTCCAACCAAGTGTAGACTTTGATTGATGTACCAGAGGGTGTGACCCCTATTGGATGCAAGTGGGTCTATAAGAAAAAGATTGGAGTAGATGGCCAAGTAAAAACCTATAAAGTCAGATTGATGGCTAAAGGTTTCAGACAAAAATAGGGTATTGATTATGATAAAATATTCTCACCCATTGCCATACTTAAATCTATACGGATTATGCTTGCTATAGCAATATACCATGATTATGAAATATGGCAAACGAATGTGAAGACCACCTTCCTTAATAGCTATCTTGAGGAAGAGATTTACATGTCTCAGCCAGAAGGATTTGCTCAAAAGGGATAATAAATATGGTATGCAAATTTAAGAAATCTATTTATGGATTAAAATAGGCCTCGAAGAGTTGGAACATCCACTTTGATATTACAGTCAAAGAGTTTGGCTTTATCAAAAATATGGATGAACCTTGTATATACAAGAAGACTAATAGGAGTGCCATTGTCTTCTTAGTTTTATATGTGGATGACATACTTTTCATTGAGAATGATATCCCAATATTACAATCAGTCAAGACATGGCTATCAAGCAAGTTTTTTATGAAGAATTTGGCAAAGCATCCTATATACTAGGTATAAAGATCTATAAGGATAGATCTAAGAGAATGTTAGGCTTGTCCCAATCTAGGCACATAAATCTTATGCTAAAAAGATTTAGCATGGATGGGAGTAAAAGAGATTACTTACTCATGAGTCAAGACATATATCTCTCTAAAAGAATATCTTTTAAAACATCGGAAGAGAGAAATAGAATGAGTTCTATTCCCTATGCTTTGACAGTAGGGTCAATCATGTATGCTATGCTATTTACCAGGCCTGATGTTGCCTATGCCTTAGGTCTAGTTAGTAGATTTCAGGCTGATCCAGGTGAACATCATTGAAAAGTAGTGAAAAATATTCTTAAATACTTGAGAAAGACTAAGAATATTTTTCTGGTATATGAAGGATCTGATCTAAAACTAGAAGGCTATTTTGACTCTAGTTTTCAATCAGCTCTGATGATAGCAAGTCCATTTCAGGATATATTTTTACTCTAAATAGTGGAGTAATAAATTGAAAAAGTTCTAAGTAGTAGACTGTAGCTGACTCAACCACTGAAGCAGAGTACATAGCTGCAAGTGAAACCATCAAAAAAGCTATCTGGATGAAGAAGTTCATCACTGAATTGGGTATCATTTCTGAGATTAAGAATCCAGTACCACTTTACTGTGATGATACTGGAGCAGTTGCTCAAGCAAAGAAATCGAGGTTTCATCATAAATCCAAGCACATTCTAAGGCACTTCCATCTCATTCATGAAATAGTCAAAAGACAAGATGTAGTTATTGAACGAATAGATACAAAGAACAACATAGCAGACGGGTTCACTAAGGCTCTACTACAATAGTAGTTCGATCACCATCTCGATTGTATGGAGATAAAGTATAAGGGTAATTGGTTTTAGTGCAAGTGAAAGATTGAAAAGAATATGCCCTGTAAGCCAATCGAAATTTATATTTTAATAAATTTTTCTTATAATCTTCCTGACTCATATAATTAACACTTTATAAATAAAAGATATTTATTTTTCATCATAGACTGCATCTTACTTTTGTAATGATTATGATGAACTCCATAAATCAGGACAATGGCTTTAGGATTATGATGAGATCATACCTATGAGATCTAAAATTTTAAACATTTTGATTTAGAATATTTCTAGTCATAAGAGCATTGAGTAGGGGATCAATATTTCGGATAGATTGACACTTCCTATGTATGCTCGATGGAGAGGGTGGCTGATCTCATAAGCCATTTATGTAAGATATTAATACAAGGATGTAGGTGCTCATTAGAGAATGAGTTCACTGAACTGATCCGATTGGAAAAATATCTTATGAAATCAACTTAACAGTCAAAAGATATTTTCTTATAGTAAGAATTGTGCAGGTAATCCTTTGACCTGAGACGATCATAGAATCTTGTATACAAGAATCCGTATTTTGATTCATACTTATTCATGACTTAGTCATGTATGGGGTGTTTTGGATATGGTGGAATGTGTATGAAGGTTATGAGTAGGTCAACATGGAATCGATCACTCCTGATAAAAGGAGATCACATCTTACTTGCTCTAATCAACTGATGATTCAAGAAGTCTTCGATGAAAGCAGGATGAGAATTAGAAAGAATTTTTAATATTTTATTAATTAAATTATCATCATAAGATTAGGAGAAATATGAATGTGATATTGGATTTGACATGATTCCATATCCAAAGTCATATTCGGGATGTAGATTGATCGCAAGAACAAATTGCATAGTAACTTTCCACTGAAGAATATTTTTGATATTTTTATCAAAATTTTATATCTTCTAGATAGACATGATATGTTGCTAGACATCAATCTTATCTTATGAGCTTGATCAAATTAAAGAGTTTAATTCGATCGCTAATTAGAAAGGATTCTAATTGCTGAAATCGGGTTAGCTCAATTGGACCTAAATCGATTAGATTGAATTCTAATCAAATCAGATTAACTTGCACTCAGACCCACTACTGGTTAGATGTGGAACCCAATGGGTCACATATAATAAAAATTGATCAGGGGTCTAATTGGATTAGATCATATTTACAAGATGAACATGCTAGCACATGTTGCAAACCCTAGCTCCTTGTTTCGAATCTGGTTCGAATTTGGTTCTAGATTGGGCTAATTAAATCCAAATTAAGTCAAACCAATTTTGGGTCTGAGTTGGGTCAATCCTTGGTTAGTTAAACCAAAGATTAGGTTCCATAAAACTAGCATCACATATGTCAAAAATTTTTTCTTGCACATGGGGTTTATCTTGTGCACAAAAGTCAAGTCGGCGTCCCATGGGATGGGATGCCCATTTCCTCATTTCTATCCATTTGTTTCATCATGAAAAATTTTGTGAAGTATTATGATTTGATTCTAGGTGTAGAGGAGTCTTTTTGTGGCTAAATCACTTCATGTCTTAATTATGGAAATTGGATAGAAGTTGGAAACCTAGCCAAAACCTAATCCATGTGCCACCTAGAGTCCAACTTGTTTAGGTCTCTTAAAATTGTTTCACGCCACCTTTATTTCTGCATTTTTCTCCATGCCATCTTCAGGTTAGTGCCTCCTTTGTGGGCCCTTGGATGGCTAGAGTGCACTGATCAAGGGTGGAGAAAAATACCACCTAAGGAAGCCTCATGACACATTAGAAAACAACGAGAAAAAATTTTTCGAAGAGTCTTTCTGTGTGAAGCAGCTCTTGGATTTTTTCCCCATATTTGCTATGTGTCACAAGTCTCCAAATGGGTGTGTGAAATTGGTAGAGGGAATGAGATTTTTTGGGTGGGTGTGAGTTGACGTGTGGAGAGGGTGCGAGATGTTTCTGATCACATCCCATCGCTAATTATAAAAGGGGTCCTATGCCAGGGTTTTAATTTATTCAGAAATCCTAATCTCTTCTTTCTTACATAAGTCTCCCCTCTTGTCTAATTATTTTCTTTCTTTCCTTGTTAGGACAATTCCTAAAATAGTAAGGACAAATCCAATTTTTGGACAAGTGCATAGGAAGAGATATAAGGAAGATAAAGAGACAAGAAATGTAGAGATAGGAAGGCTGGGAGGAGAGGAAGGAGGCCCTGAGGTTCTGCTGTCCAAAGAAATTCTCAGAGTGAGAATTTTAAAGTAAGAATCATCTTAAGAAGTTGGTGTTTTGATCAAAGCCCTATGTGGATCACCGTTGGAGGGCGAACACTTGGGTGCTTTGTGGAGGTTCTATCAGAGTTTTGGAATAAGCATTATAGGTATTCTCCTATACCTTGAATTTTGTTATAAAAATATTTTGTATGATTATTAATCATTAAAGAGGTGCTAATTTAAAGATTTAATATTTAAAATTTTTAATTTAAATTTTTGAAATCCGTTATGATTCTGCTGTGCATGTTTTCCCTAAAACCCTACAAGTATCAGCACTCATGTGTAATGGGTGCAATGCACCAGATCATGTTATGGAAGAATGTCCTTCTCTGATGGGCTCAATCGAGAATAAAATAGCACAAGTTAATGCGACCTATCAAAGACCTGTAAATGACCCCTATGCACCAACATATAATCTAGGATGGAAAAATCATCCCAATTTTTTATGGTTATAAGGTCCAAACTCAAGTGGATTTGCTCTTAATTAGTCCCATCTAAGACCCAATCAAGCATTGAATAACCCACCAAGCTTTAATAATGAGAAAAGATTTAGTACACTGGAAAAAGGGTTAGAGGTCTTGGTAAGGTCAGCTTCAGATATGACCACTACATTCAATAGTTTCATGCAAACCACAGACCAATTACTAATACTGAACAACCAAACAATAGCCTGTTTAGAAATACACTTGAGTCAGTTGGCCACCACTATTAGTAAAAGAGAAAAGGATAGATTGCCGAGTCAACCCGAGCCTAATCCGAGAGCCAAGAATGGTCAAAGATCCCAACTCAAAAGTCAAGTTAACCAAGTGAATGTAATTTGTTGCCTAGCTATGCAACCCAAGAGGGGGGGTGAATTGGGTTTCTAAAAATTTTAAGCTCAACTAATTACTTATGAAAAGTTTTTGTTAAAAGCTTGATGAAAGAGAAGAAAGACTTTAAATCAAGATTAATTACCTAAAGCAAGAATGCAAGGATATAATAAAGAAATAAAGAGAAACAATAAAGCACACCACAAACACAAAGATTTATAGTGGTTCGGTGCCAACCTTGCACCTACATCCACTCTCCAAGCTCCTACTTAGAAATTTCAATCCACTATACTTGTATTCAACCCAAATACAAATCATCGGAAACTCCGACACTAGCTATCCCAAGCTAGTCCACTTATTTTTCGGGTACAAGCCAACCCAAAACACTCCGATTTCAGGTTCGAATCAACCTTCCCTTATTTTGGAAACCCTCCAAAAACAAGAACAATTACTCACAAAGAGTAAGACAGTTTAGAGCACAAATAAGTACAAGAATAGCTCCTTAAATGAGCGAATATAACAATAAAAACACTTTACTCAAATGAAGAATCCCCTTTTGGATTTTCTCAAGGTGGATGAAGAGTTGAATGAACGTTTGAGAAGAAGATGAACTTGATTGAAGACTTCTTGAAGACTTTGAAAGAGCTCTTGATCAAGGTTGAAAAATAGGCTTGAAAAATCCTCTCTTTGAATACTCTTGAATGCCCTTTTGAACACTCTTGCTTTTCTCTTTCACAATCTCTCGTGTATATTGTAGATCTCTTGTCTCTCTCGTGTGGATTGTGGATCCCCTCTCTTTTTCTTTTGTGTATTTCGTTGATCTCAATCTCTCTCGTGTAGATTTTTGGATCCCTTGTATATATCCTGTATTTTCACCTTTTGAAACCTTTTATAGCATTAAGAAACAAGAGAAAATATATTAGGCAGAAAAAGAGCCGTTAGAGTATTTTTAGGGAGCATAAAAGGCAATTAAAATGGGCAAAAAACTAGCCGTTGCGGACGATTTTCGTCGCAGGGGTCGACTCATGAGTCGACTCATGCTTCAGGGGTTGACTCATGAGTCGACCTCTGTTGCAAAGACCAGAGATTTGGTTTCTGAAATTTTTTTGGCTCAAATCAGCAGAGGTCGACTCATGCCTTGTGGGTCGACTCATGAGTCGACTCACAGGTCGTGTCAAGCCAAAAATCCAGCATACCAAGGGAAATTTTTGCGTGCCAATCAGCTCATTGTGCCATGAGTTGACTCATGAGTCGACTCATGCACTTCAAACCTTCATAACTTCAAAAATATAAGTCCAAATACAATGAAATTTTTACCAATAGATTATAAATCATTTGTTCTACAAAATGATACTATCAAATCAGGATTTTAGTAAAATTATGATTTTACCCCTGAAGAGCATAAAGACTTTTTCAATTTAAAATATTTGTATCCCTTCAATTTGCTTTGTAATCATCAAAATCAATCTAGGAGCAACAATCTCCCCCTTTTTGATGATGATAAAATATTTGAACAAAAGCATTTATGTGAATCAATAATTTCAAAAGAATGCATTATAGGTGTATATGCTTGAAAAGAGTATGATTCTTTTGGCATGTGATATAAATGGTCATATACAAAAATAGTTTGTCTATTTTCTTAAAGATTTGAAAATATGCTCATTGGATTATGTGATTTTGGTGTTAGAGCAGAAAACTTATTTTTGTTATCAGATTAAGCTGTATTTTGAAAATTTGCTCATTCTCATTTGATTTTAGTTTTAGCATCAGAGCAAAAAAATAATTATTGTGCTTTAATTGCTTTTGATATAAAAAATAATTATGTGTGCCAAAGCATGTTTAAGAGTTGATTTGAAATGTGTATTAGATCATTTTGAGTTTAAGATGTATCAGAGAAAGAGAAAAATAAATTTTGCAATGTATCAGAGCAAGAAAAATAATTTTACAATTTTATCAGAAAAAATTTTACAATGTATCAGAGAAAATGTATCAGAGCAAATTTTATAATGTATCAGAGCAAATAATGTATCAGAGTAAGTTAAAAAAATTTAAGATGTATCAGAGTAAATTAAATTTCTTAAGATGTATCAAGGCAAATAAAATTTCAAAAGATGTATCAGAGCAAGTTGGAATTTTAAAGTATATCAGAGCATATTTAAATTTTTAAAGTAAATCAGAGCATATGTAAAGAAGTAATTTAAAAGTTACTTATTTGCATTATATTTAGCATTGTACTTTTGATATTGTTCTTTAAATTTTCCAATTCATTCATTAATTTCTCATAATTTGTAGTTTTGTTTTTGATGGATTGCTTTTTCTTTAATTGCTCATAATTTGTTTTGCTTTTGTTGGATTGTTTTTTATTTAATTTTTGTTTAATTTCTCCCCCTTTTTGACATCATCAAACATGGTTAACTCCTCCTTTTTCTGAAATATTCTTTAATTTCTCCCCCTTTAGAGTTTATCACTGATGTTTGCTCCCCCTTAATACAGCAATTATTAACAGCAAACAACAACAAAGAGAAGACAATATTTCAACAAGGAGAATATATATAACCAAAATATGATCGACATCATTACAAAAGGTAGAAATATAAGTAAAAGATGATACCATAAAACCATAATTATTTCAATACATAGTTCATAATATAAAAGTCAACCAGCTAATTGTCAATACATGGCCCCAAAATACAGATCCTAGAACAAGACACTGACACCTAGGATCTAGTAATGATCATGAGAAGTCATGGATCGGAGTCATCAGATATGGGATGAGAAGCTGATGGATCAAAAGTGCATCCTCTACCCCGTCTGCCTCTGGCACGAGCAGGAGAGCGAGATGAACTGGGAGGCTGAGAACGCTGAGAGGCTAAGGACTGAACAGAAAGGGTGAGTCTGATGGAATCAAGTACGTTCAGTGCTCTGGAAACAGACTGAAGTAGAGCAGTGAACTGAGTGGTTGCATGCTCACTCGATCCTCGGATCTCTTTCCTCAGTAACTCATATCCACCCTCTAGTGCTCCTTTGAGCCTGCCAGCCTCTGCAGTGAGGTCTGTGACCTCAATAGTGGACTCCTGTGGCTGAGGATGGGCCAAAGCAAGGACTTGCCCCTGCAAGTCAAGAACTCTACCAGTCAGTCTCCAGACTGTGTCCTCAAGCTGCTGAATCCGGATGGACTGATCTGATATCATCTGAAACACAGTGGATATGTGGGGAGTCATGGTCTGATCAGAAGAAGTGGCTCCAGGTGCAAAAGTAGTACTACTCCACTGACTAGATAGCAAAGAAGCCACATGCTGTGATATCTGTTCGATCTGATCGTCAGCCAGTCTGAACTCTGATTGAGGTGCTCTGCTCTCTGGCTGATATACTGGTGTGGGCATCCTAGTAAACTCTGAAGGGCCAGCCTCTGTATCAGGAATGAACTGGATATTTGGTGATGCTGCCCTGAAGTCATGGACAGGAGATGATGGACCTTCTTCTTCAGCTCTGTCTTCAGTTCTGTCTTCAGCTCTATCTTCAGTTCTCTCCCCAGCTCTCTCCTCAGCTCTCTCCTCAGATCCCTTGATCCAACCACCATCTGTCTTTGTAAATCTCATTCGGTGCAGGGTGTGTTGGTTGAAAGTGTCCACATGAGAGAGCTTAGTAGAAGCCTCCCCCTCACAGCTAACTCCAAACCTCCTAAATACTCGAGTAAGGGCCATACCAAAAGGCAAGTGTGCCTTGAATCTGTTCAAAGTCTCTCTCATGGCCTCTATCATAAGTGCAGGGAGGTTCAGGGGGGTCTGAGTGATGACATGGAACATGATACAAACATCTCTGCTGGAAAGTAAATCATGCCTACCACTCCTAGGAAAGAAGAGCTTCGTTACCATCTGATGCAGGATCCTCATCTCAATGGACAAAATCTTTGCTTCCAATTTCTTTAAACTCCCTGAATAAGTTTCCCCTAGTATAACACTGATCCCCTCTTCTTTTACTGGGAGTTCCATATAAGAGTAACCCTCACTAGGCAAATGAAGTATTTCTCCCAATATACTAGAATCCAAGCAAATATCAATACCCTTGACTGTTGAAGTCACTGACCCATTTCCATAATGTAGATTCTGGTAGAATTCTCTAACTAGGTCAACATAGGTGACTTCCTTAAGGGAGCAGTAGAAACCCCATCCTTGGTTTTTAATCTTGGTTGCAAATGTAAAACCCTCTTTTTTAAAGAACCAAAAATCTATATTCTTCCCGGTTCTAACTTTTCTATCAGATAGAGGATTCTTACTGGGGCTTAGGGAGGATTGAGGGGGACCTTGAGCAGATACTGAAGCTGGAGTGGGAGCAGTAGAAGACTGAGCAGCTTGCCTTTTCTTTCGGATATTTTCTTCAAGCTCACGGACTGACTTTCTTCTTTGGGGAAGCTTCATCTTCGGAGCCATATTCATTACAGTAGCAGGCAAGGAGACTTGGAGGAACAAGTGAATGAGTGGAGGAGGGATCACAAGAGAGTGAAGAGGGATTTTGGTGGAGAAAAGAAGTGGATTTGGGAAGAACGGTGGAGTGCTAGGGCACGCTCCAACCGTGCCAAACAATGGGAGAAAGCACAAAAAATCCCTTTCCAAGGTGGCGATTTTTGGTGGAGAGGAGGAGGGAGAAGTGCCTCGAATTAGATCCTTGGATTTGGAGCAAAAGAAATTGGAGAAGTCAGCTTTTGGAAGGAGGAAGATGAGAGGATGAGTCGTCTCACGAACAGAATCCCGTTTAAAAACAATGAGCCCGTGGGAAGTTTGAGGAAATAACAAGTTTGCCATTGAGTCGACTCATGGGGGTCGACTCATGAAGTTCAGAAATTCAGAAAAAATGTGAATAAATTCCAAAAAAATTTAAAATTTTGGGAGAAGGAGTTTTGCTCAAAGATAAGTTTTTAGAATGATAATTTTGAGCTTTTGGGACAAGGATAGATGTTGGAAATTGAGCTCTAAGAATTTTTGACATCAGTTCTTGGAAATTGAGAAAAATTAGGCATATGGATCTAGAATTCCTAGATTTTTCCTAATTTCACAGAATTTATCCTCACTAAGGGCCTTTGTAAAGATATCAGCTAATTGATTTTCAGTGTAAACATATTCAAGAATTATATTTTTGTTTTGAACATGTTCTCTTATAAAATGATGTCTTATTTCAATATGTTTGGATCTTGAGTGTTGAATTAGATTTTTAGATAGATTTATGGCACTTGTGTTGTCACATCTTATTGGTGTTTCATTAAGTTTGATTTCAAAGTCTTCGAGTTGTTGCTTAATCCACAATATTTGAGCACAACAACTTCCGACTGCAATGTATTCGACCTCAGCCGTAGACAGTGCCACCGAATTTTGTTTCTTGCTAAACCATGAGATTAGGTTAACTCCAAGAAATTGGCAAGTTCCACTTGTGCTTTTTCTATCTAATTTACATCCAGCAAAATCAGCATCTGAATATCCTAATAAATCAATTTGTGAGTCCTTAGAGTACCATAACCCTAGAGTTTGAGTACCATTTAAGTATCTAAGGATTCTTTTAACAGCATTCAAATGAGATTCTTTAGGATTAGATTGATATCTAGCACATAAACAAACACTAAACATGATATCAGGCCTACTTGCAGTTAAATATAATAATGAGCCAATCATACCTCTATAGTATTTTAAGTCTACACATTTACCTTCATCATCCTTGTCAAGCTTACATGAGGGACTCATTGGTGTGCCAATTGGTTTGCAGTTCTCCATTCCAAATCTTTTGAGTAGTTCCTTGGTGTACTTGCTTTGGGTGATGGAGATTCCCTCTTTTGATTGTTTGATTTGGAGTCCGAGGAAGAAGGTGAGTTCACCCATCATGCTCATCTCGAACTCCCCCTGCATAAGCTTAGCAAAGTCTTGACAAAGGGATTCATTAGTAGACCCAAAAATTATGTCATCAACATAAATTTGTATAACTAGCATATCATTTTGATTTCTTTTAATAAAGAGGGTTGTATCTACATTACCTCTTGAAAAACCATTATTTAGTAGAAATTTGCTTAGCCTATCATACCATGCTCTAGGTGCTTGTTTTAATCCATATAAAGCTTTATTTAATCTAAAGACATGATTAGGAAAAGCATGATTTTCAAATCCAGGGGGTTGTTCTACATATACTTCTTCAGCAATATATCCATTTAAAAATATACTTTTAACATCCATTTGAAATAATTTGAATTTCATAAAGCAAGCATATGCAAGTAGAAGTCTAATAGCTTCTAATCTAGCAACAGGTGCAAAGGTTTCATCAAAATCAATTCCTTCTTCTTGATTATATCCCTTAGCAACCAGTCTTGCTTTATTTTTAATTACATTTCCATGCTCATCTAATTTATTTCTAAAGACCCATTTTGTGCCAATTATTGAATAATTTTTAGGTCTTGATACTAAGGTCCAAACATTATTTCTTTCAAATTGATTAAGTTTCTCTTGCATTGCATTAATCCAATTATGATCATTTTCAGCTTCTTCAAAAGTTTTAGGTTCAAGATGGGATACAAAAGCATAATGATTAACTACATCTCTAAGTGAAGAACGGGTTTTTACCCCATGCATAGGATCACCAATAATTAACTCCTTAGGGTGGTTGTGAACATACCTCCATTCCTTGGGTAGGTCATTTGTACCTTGAGGTTGTTCTTGAATTTCTTCACCTCTCTCATCTTGTTCGTCTTCTTGATCCTTGTCTTCTGGAGTTGCTGAATCTTTCAGAGTGATCTCCTTCATACCTTCTATTAGTGGGTCTGCATCATCAACACCCTCATTCTTCCTTGAAGGAAGATCGTTAGATTCATCAAAAACAACATGTATGGACTCCTCAACTACTAAAGTTCTTTTGTTGAAAACTCTAAATGCTTTACTAGTGGAGGAGTAACCTAGAAAGATTGCTTCATCTGATTTTGCATCAAATTTACCAAGTTTTTCTTTGCCATTATTTAATACAAAACATCGGCAACCAAAAATATGAAAATATGCAATATTTGGTTTTCTTCCTTTCCAAAGTTCATAGGGGGTTTTCTTTAAAAATTATCTAATCAAAGCACGATTTAAAATGTAACATGCTGTGTTAATTGCTTCCGCCCAAAAATATCTTGGAAGGTTGCTTTCACAAAGTATGGTACGGGCTATTTCTTCTAAGGTTCTATTTTTCTTTTCAACTACCCCATTCTGTTGGGGTGTCCTAGGAGCAGAGAAGTTATGGCCAATTCCATTTTCATCACAAAAATTTTCAAAATCTTGATTTTCAAATTCAGTTCCATGATCACTTCTAATATTTTGAATTGAAAACCCTTTTTCATTAGTGACTTTTCGGTGTAATTTAGTGAAAATATGAAAAGTTTCATCTTTGTGTGCCAAAAAGAAAACCCAAATAAAACGAGAGTAATCATCTATAATTATAAAGCCATATCGTTTTTCTCCTAGACTAGTGGTTCTAGTTGGTCCAAATAAGTCCATATGTAAGAGCTCTAAAGGTCTAGAAGTTGAAACAGTATTTTTGGATTTAAATGAAACTCTAGTTTGTTTACCTAATTGGCATGCATCACAAATTCTATCCTTATCAAAATTCAGTTTTGGCAAACCAAGAACTAATTCTTTCTTAATTAATTTTGAAAGAGAATGCATGCTAATATGTGCAAGTCTACGATGCCACAGCCAACTAGTCTCATTAACTTTAGCATTCAAGAAAACTAGGCATTGCATGACTAATTTGGCTAAATCATTCAAATCTACCACATAAACATTGCCATGCTTATGTCCTATAAATTTAATGCCATCGTTAATAGGACTAGTCACAATGCAAACAGATGATTCAAAAATAACTTTATACCCTTTATCACAAAATTGACTAATGCTAAGTAAGTTATGCTTTAAACCTTTAACTAACAAAACATTTTCAATATATTTGGAGGGAGTGATACCAATGTTACCTATCCCGATGATTTTTCCTTTGCCATTATCTCCAAAGGTGACCATCCCTCCATCCTTAGCATCAAGCGTGATGAATTGTGATTCATCACCAGTCATGTGTCTCGAGCATCCACTGTCAAGATACCATTTCCTGTTTCCTTCTTGGGATGCTAGACACACCTGCAAGCAAAGGTCAAGTTTCTGTCTTAGGTACCCAAGCTTTCTTGGGTCCTTTTAGGTTAGTCAAAATGGTTCCTTTTGGAACCCATATTTTCTTTATAGTTGTGTTTGCAGATTTGTTAATAAGGCATGTGTATGATTTATGTCCTATTCTACCACATTTGAAACAAGTAATATTTGTAGACTTGTTACTTGAATAATTTACATAAATATTCTTCAAAAATTTTTGTTTCTTCAAGGGGTTATAGCCAAGTCCAGCCTTATCATATACAGCTTTTTGATTATCAATAATCATATTTAGTTTGTTTGAACTTAAGGTGAACTTATCTACTATAGGTTTCAGCTTGTTAATTTCATTCTTCAAGCTTTGATTTTCTTGAATCAAGGTGGATTTTTCAATTGAAAGGTTTTCAGCTTGTTTCACTAAGGACTGATTTTCCAATTTCAGTTCTTTGTTTTTCATCCCTAGTTTCTTTAATTCATCAATTAAATCATAGAATGCTTCATGCAATTCTTCAAAAGTAAATTCACTAGTGGATTCAGAAGTTACCTCATTTTCGTGTGCCATAAGGCACAGGTTGGCTTGTTCTGTTGAGATTTCCTCATCGGAGCTTGAGTCATCACTCGCACTCCAAGTCGCCATCATTGCTTTCTTTTTGAACTTTTTGGGACCTTTCTTCAGTTGTGGACATTCGGATCTGAAATGTCCCGGCTTCTTGCACTCGTAGCATATAAGGGGTTGATCTTTCTCTTTCTCTTTGCTTTGTTCCCCTTTTGTGAATGACTTTTTTCTCATCCCCTGTTTTCTTTTTCTTAGAAACTTCTTAAATCTCCGGGTGATGAGTGCCATCTCTTCATCCTGTTCTTCATCTTCAGTGTCATCCGTTTCATCATCAGGCGAAGCTGTGGATTTGAGGGCAATGGTTCTTTTCTTTTTGACTTCATCCTCTTGATGTTGCTTCATGTTAAGTTAATGAGTCATCAAGGATCCAAGAAGCTCTTCTAGAGGTAGAGTGTTCAAGTCCTTTGCTTCTTGGATGGCAGTCACCTTGGCTTTCCAAGTTCTTGGCAATGACCTGAGAATCTTCCTTACAAGCTCACTGTTAGTATAAGATTTGCCAAGACTCTTCAAACCATTAATTATATCAGTAAAACGAGTAAACATAGCAGTTATGGACTCATCATGCTCCATTTTAAATAATTCATATTTATGCACAAGCATGTTTATTTTAGACTCTTTTACTTGATTTGTTCCTTCATGGGTTACTTCTAACCTATCCCATATTTCTTTAGCAGATGCACAAGTAGAAATGCGATTAAATTCATTTGCGTCTAGTGCATAATAAAGAACATTCATAGCTTTAGCATTTAATTATGCCAATTTCTTATCAACCTCATCCCATTCTTTCTCGGATTTGGTTGACTCCTCACCATCTATAATCTTGGTGAGTGTGTGAGGACCGTTCACTATGATACTCCACATATCATAGTCAAGTGCTTGTATGAATATCTTCATCCGAGCTTTCCAATAGGTGTAATTAGACCCATTGAAAAGTGGAGGTCGGTTTGTAGATTGCCCCTCGGCTAGAGAAGTACCGATATGGGTTGCCATAGATCTTTGGCTCTTTGATTGTTAGATCAAAGAAGGGCTAGAGCACCGGGCTCTGATACCACTTGTTGCCCAGCTATGCAACCCAAGAGGGGGGGGTGAATTGGGTTTCTAAAAATTTTAAGCTCAACTAATTACTTATGAAAAGTTTTTGTTAAAAGCTTGATGAAAGAGAAGAAAGACTTTAAATCAAGATTAATTACCTAAAGCAAGAATGCAAGCATATAATAAAGAAATAAAGAGAAACAATAAAGCACACCACAAACACAAAGATTTATAGTGGTTCGGTGCCAACCTTGCACCTACATCCACTCCCCAAGCTCCTACTTGAGAATTTCAATCCACTATACTTGTATTCAACCCAAATACAAATCATCGGAAACTCCGACACTAGCTATCCCAAGCTAGTCCACTTGTTTTTCGGGTACAAGCCAATCCAAAATACTCCGATTTCAGGTTCAGATCAACCTTCCCTTGTTTTGGAAATCCTCCAAAAATAAGAACAATTACTCACAAAGAGTAAGACAGTTTAGAGCACAAATAAGTACAAGAATAGCTCCTTAAATGAGCGAATATAACAATAAAAATACTTTACTCAAATGAAGAATCTCCTTTTGGATTTTCTCAAGGTGGATGAAGAGTTGAATGAACGCTTGAGAAGAAGATGAACTTGATTGAAGACTTCTTGAAGACTTTGAAAGAGCTCTTGATCAAGGTTGAAAAATAGGCTTGAAAAATCCTCTCTTTGAATACTCTTGAATGCCCTTTTGAACACTCTTGCTTTTCTCAATTCACAATCTCTCGTGTATATTGTAGATCTCTTGTCTCTCTCATGTGGATTGTGGATCCCCTCTCTTTTTCTTTTGTGTATTTCGTTGATCTCAATCTCTCTTGTGTAGATTTTTGGATCCCTTGTATATATCCTGTATTTTCACCTTTTGAAACCTTTTATAGCATTAAGAAACAAGAGAAAACATATTAGGCAGAAAAAGAGCCGTTAGAGCATTTTTAGGGAGCATAAAAGGCAATTAAAACGGGCAAAAAACTAGCCGTTGCGGACGATTTCCATCGCAGGGGTCGACTCATGAGTCGACTCATGCTTCAGGGGTCGACTCATGAGTCGATCTCTGTTGCAAAGACCAGAGATTTGGTTTCTGGAATTTTTTTGGCTCAAATCAGCAGAGATCGACTCATGAGTCGACTCATGCCTTGTGGGTCGACTCATGAGTCGACTCACAGGTCATGCCAAGCCAAAAATCCAGCGTGCCAAGGGAAATTTTTGCGTGCCAATCAGCTCATTGTGCCATGAGTTGACTCATGAGTTGACTCATGCACTTCAAACCTTCATAACTTCAAAAATATAAGTCCAAATATAATGAAATTTTCACCAATAGATTACAAATCATTTGTTCTACAAAATGATACTATCAAATCAGAATTTTAGTAAAATTATGATTTTGCCCCTGAAGAGCATAAAGACTTTTTCAATTTAAAATATTTGTATCCCTTCAATTTGCTTTGTAATCATCAAAATCAATCTAGGAGCAACATAATTCATACATTAAGGTTTGGGAGATAGGGGAATAATAATATGGGTATACCTGAGAATAAAAAAGATCCACCACTTGATCCACCTTCTGAACAACTGACCAATTAGACCAAGTCTGAGGAGCCCAAATCGTCAGAGGTTGATGAGCTGCCCAATTCACTCGCAGAGTCCACACCAAGGTTCAAATGAGTCAATATATCAACCATCAATCTTGTAGCTTCTTTTTCAAATAGACTTAGATCCAACAGACACTCAGTCCATTTGGATCAAATCTTAGAGATTTTTGAACAAGTCAAAGTGATCCTCCCTCTATTAGATATAATCCAACAAGTTTCAACCTATGCCAAATTTCTCAAAGACTTATGCATAAAGAAGAAGACCATCAATGCACCCAAGAAAGCCTGCTTGGTGGCTAGTGTGAGCTTATAACTTTGGAGCCATATGTCAATTAAATACAAAGATCCAAGGTCTCCTACAATTTCATGTGTCATCAAGAAACCACCATCGACAAAGTTTTGTTGGACTTAGGGGCTAGTGTGAACATATTGTCATGTTCAGTATATGAGCAGTTAGGGTTAGGAGAATTAAAGCCGACTGGGATTACCTTGCAATTGGCCGATCGATCTGTTAGGGTCCCAAAAGGAGCCGTGGACGATGTATTAATCAAGGTCAGTAATTTTATTTACCCTATGGATTTTGTGATCTTAGAGATTGAATATGTCAAACCCCAAAGGTCACATTTCGATCATCTTAGGTCGACTATTTTTAGCTACCTCCAATGCTCGAATCAATTACTGTAATGGACTCATGAAGCTCTTTTTTGGAAATATGTTCATTGACCTCAATGATTTTAATCTAAGCAATGCAATGGACCAACCCATGGATGTGAATTTGATCCAAGATAATATTTATGAGCTCATTGATCTCAGTGATGAAGATTTTGACTTCAATCTTTGGTTAGATCAAGAATCTAAAAATATCTATGAAGTATCCACAACTAGTGACCAGAGGACTCAATCAAGATGGGAACCACCAGTCGAACCACTCATGACAATGCTTAAACCATTACCCAAGCCATCAACTGACGAAGCACCTAAGTTGGACCTTAAATCACTTCTTAATCATCTTAAACATGCATATCTAGGTCCATCAAAAATTCTACCAATAATAATTGTATCAGACCTACATCCAACCTAAGAGGAAGAACTGTTAGTTGTCCTTAATGAAAATCAAGAAGCTATAGGTTGGACCATGGTAGACATTAAGAGGATTAGCCCTTCGATTGTTCAACATAGGATTCACCTTGGGAAAGAAGCAAAGCCTATTAGAGAACCCCAAAGGAGGCTTAACCCAGTCATGAAGGACGTAGTCAAGAAAGAGATTCTTAAGTTGTTTGATAATGGAATCATCTACCCCATTTTAGATAGTTCATGGGTAAGCCCAATGCAAGTAGTACCCAAAAAGTCAGGGGTGATCTAGTCCAAAATAAAGTAAATAAGCTTATTTGAACTAGGATCCAAACTGGATAGAGAGTCTATATTGATTACAGAAAATTAAATGCGGCCACATGAAAGGATTACTTTCCTCTATCCTTTATTGACCAAATGTTGGAGAGATTAGCCAGACATGAGTTCTATTATTTTCTTGATGGATACTCTGCTATAATCAGATTCCCATAGCTCTAGAAGATCAAGAAAAGACTATGTTCACCTATCCATTTGGAACCTTTGCTTATAGACATATGCCCTTTGGGTTGTGTAATGCACCATCTACTTTCCAAAGGTGTATGACCAATATTTTTTCTAATATGATCGAGCTGTTTCTAGAAATCTTCATGGATGATTTTTTTATTTTTGGCTCTACCTTCTTCGAATGCCTACATCACTTGAGACTAGTCTTAGAAAGGTGCAAAGAAAAGCACTTAGTTCTCAGTTGGAAACAATGCCAATTTATTGTCAAAGAAGGGATTATTCTTGATCATGTTGTTTCAAAGAAGAAAATTGAAGTGACAAAGCCAAAGTAGATCTAATTGCAAATCTTCCACCACCTAAATATATTAAGAAAATCCATTTATTTTTAGGATATGCTGGTTTCTATAGAAGGTTCATCAAGGATTTTAGCAAAGGGGCTCACCCATTGACCAGCTTACTAGCTAAAGACGTCAAACCTGACTTCACTTTTAAGTGCCTCGAGTCTTTTGAGTACCTCAAAAAGGCACTGACTTTAGCTCTCATCATGCCATAGGAGTTGTTCTAGGTCAAAAGATTGATAAGTTGCCTCAAGTCATCTATTACACCAGTAAGATCCTAAATGACATGTAGCTTAATTATTCGACTATCGAGAAGAAATTCTTGGTAATAATCTTTGCCTTAGAAAAGTTTAGGTCCTCTTTGGTTGGATCCATAACATTGTGTATACTGACCACATAGCCATCAGACATCTTCTGACCAAAAAGGATGCCAAAGTATATTTGATTCGATGGATTTTGCTCCTTCAAAAATTTGATCTAGAAATCAGGGACAAGAAAGAAACCAAAAATGTAGTAGCTAATCACTTGTCTAATTAATAGTCATGCCCTTTAATGAATCACCAGTTAATATATCCTTTCCTAATGAACAACTCATGTCCACATCCATAAAGTCATGGTATGCTGATATTGTTAATTATTGTTGCCCAAAAATGGAGCCCAAGAGAGGGGGGGGGGGGTGAATTGCATCTTTTTGAGATTTTAAAAAATTAGTGCACTAAAATAATGTGCAAAAGAGATCGAGTGAAGTGGGTTGATATTCAATAAAAATAAATTCAAACACAAAAGAAGAAATACAAGTAAATGGCACAAAGAATAAATAAAGAGAAGTAAGCATAGTAAACGCAAGAATTTATAGTGGTTCGGTGTCAATCTTACACCTACATCCACTCCCCAAGTCCCTATTTGAGAATTCAATTCACTAAATAGATTCAAAGTTACAACACGTCGGATACTCCGATCCTTGCTATCCAAGTAAGAATACTTATTTTTCATGTACAAGCCAACCCTCAATAATCTGATTCAGAGTTTGGATCAACCCAAATAAGTTTTGGAACCTCTCAAAACTCCAAATATAATTTCAAAAAAATAGAGTATAGAAAATTCAGCACACAATCTCCTTAAATAGATACAATGAATGCAAAATAAATACAATACTTAAGAAGAACAAGCTTTTGCTAAATACCCTCAATGAATTCTACACTTGATTGCTGCTGGAGAGTAGTTGGTGAAGTGATTGAATGCTTCTTTTCTCTTTTTTAGGATTGAATGAGCTTTTCACGGATGTGAGCTTTGAATGCTAGCCGAAACTTTTGATTTTCCTCTTCAAGAGAGCTTTTATAATCACTATCTACCCTTGAGAATGTCTTAGAGTTAGTTTTTAGCCGTTGGAGAGTATTTAATACGCATTAAATGCATCAAAAATGGGCTGAAAACTTGCCGTTACGCAGCTTGCCCAGAATGGGACATCCCATGGGGCGTCCCATTGGATGTCCCATTGGCGTTGGGATGTCTCAATTGGCCAGATAGAAAATTCAGCTTTCTGTTTTAGTCTCAGGATCTCAGGGGTCATCTTAGGTGGGTCGTCCCACTGCGTGTCATGAGCCAAATGAAGCGTGCTGGCTATCCAACGAAAGAGAATGACCCAGATGGATTGTCTCATTTTGTTCCAATCCAATTTTTCATGTATTTAAGATCTGAAACTTATCAGAACACTTTCAAACACTCTCAAGTGGATTCAAATCAATTTGGATACTCTCAAGAGCCTTCAAAAACTTCTCCAATTTGCTGAAACTTCAACTTTTGACATACTTGATAAAGTTTTTCAAATCTAATTTCTTAGACTACCTAAAACATCACAAAAATAATCCTCAAAGATAGAAAATATATTAGTAGTCTCCTTAAATAATTTGTGATCATCAAAATCAATTATTGGAGCAACAATCTCCTCCTTTTTGATGATGACAAAATATTTGAGTATACATAAAAAAATATCTTTAAAGCTTAAAGAATTTGGGTTTGTGAAGCACTAGAAGAGTTATACCAAAAATTCAACATAGAGGATCATGATATACATGTTTTCAGCAAACTTTAATGATTTAATTCATTTAGCTGAAACCATTTGTGAAGAAATTAGAGAGTTTTTAAGAATTGTTCTTATTCGATCAAAATCCTCTTCTTTCTTATATGAATGAATTAGATTATTTTGATCATTTGAAAATAAGTCTCCCCCTTTCTTATATAAAGAGTGTAAATTTTTTTTCTTCCTTGATTCTAGTATCGGAGCAATAGATATGAAAAAAAATATTTCTTCCCCTTTTTCTTGTTTTGATATTAAGGCAAGAATGAGATAAACTAAGTAAGAATCAAAAATAGATGTATCGAATTAATTTGGTATCAGTGCAAAAATAAGATTAGTAGAGCATTTAAGAAAAAAATAGGTTGATCAGAGCAAGTTTTTCAAATATTATCAAAATAAAGGTAAAAAAATAATGTATCAGAGTTAAAAAAAAAATGAGTTAATTAGTATAGAGTACTGCATTAGAGAAAAAAGGTTTTTTTTAAAAAAAAATTAAAAAGAGTAGAAGATTTTAACAACTACACCATTTTTATCATTTACCATTATTTCTCCCCCTTTACCATTATTATTTTTTATTTACCATTATTTCTCCTCTTTTTTTTAACAAATACACCACTTTATAACAAATACACCACTTTCACCATTTACCATTATTTCTCCCCTTTTTTGACATCATCAAAAAGAATAACTAAGAGAATAAGATTTTCAGGGTGTTAGGTCAAGTATCAAGGAAATAGAGCATCCATTCATCCATCCGAAAAAGAAATGATAATAGACATTCATTCATCCAAAAAGACATGATAATAAGCATTTATTCATCCAAAGAGAAATGAATCAAATGGAAACAACCTCATTCATTTACACCAAAAGAGAGGTTACAAGAGTCATAATGAGCATAAAGCTCTCATACATCCAATCTACAAAATATAACTAAGTAATCTAATATAAAATAATAAAGTCAGGGAGACTGGGTATCAAGCACGGAATCAAGATAGATAACATAGGATCAGCCTCATTTTCAACTGAAGGGTCTGGTCCGAGATGAAGAAGTAAGAGGATGAAAAGCAATGGGCTGTACGAATGCAGGCTCAGTAGATGTAGAGGAACTAGACTGAGCTGAGTCATAATACCATCTAACTGGAACAGGATACCCCTTACAGTAAGTTTGAGTCCATCCAGATTAGCTATCACAAAATTTCTGGAATCTCTGATAGTGAAGTCTATCTATCTCTCGAGCCAGGTCATCCATCTGTGGTGCAGAAGAAATCGATGTTCCCACACCAGTAGAGAGAGAATCTACTATATATCTGATCTTTCTCTCCAAATCAAAGATCCTGCCATTGAATCTTAGAAGGGAGCTCTCCACACCCTTCAATCTGATACTCAAGTTTGATAGAAGCTCCATCAATGAGAAAAAATGTGGCATAATGGATGAATCCAATGATGGAGCAGAGAAGGCACTCGAAGAGGCAGGATGAAATTGTTGTGGCTGCTGTTGTACCTGCTACTATACCTACTGTAGAATCCACTTCTGGTACAGCTGAAACTGATGGAGCTACTGCAGAATCTGATCTTGAAACTGCTGCTACTGGACTGATAAGATCTCTGCTACCCTCTCAGCAAGCTATCCGATATCAACATCCCCCAAGCTAAAAGTAGGCATGGTATGACTAGATGGGGGGACTCTGACTGAGGGTCCTACCTCAGGCTCTGAAACATGGTGATCAACTGAACTTAGCCTCGGCAAGGGAAAAGATGGACCCTCCCCCTCAGCATGCTCCTCCTCCTCATCACTCTCCTCCTTAACAGCTGTAGCTCGACCCTTGGCCCACCGGCCATCAACTCTCACAAAATCCATGCACCTAAGAGAGTGGTTGTTATAGGTGTCAGTATATGACAGTCTACAAACAACCTCTCCCTCAAAACTGACTCCTGACTCTCTTAAAATAACAGTAAGGGCTATACCACAGGGCAAGGGAGCCTTGGACCTATTCAAGGCTTCCCTCATGGCATCTATCATCAGGAAGGAAAGGTTCAGGGGAGTCTTTGAAACTATATGGTGCATCAGACAAATGTCTCTCCCCATCATCAAATCATATCTTTTCTCTCTGGTGAAGAAAATCCTAGACACCATGTAGTGGAGTAGCCTCATCTCCATACTAAGATCTTTGGCCTCAATCTTCAAGAGCCCTTCCACATCATCTCTCCCTAGTATGGTCCTAAGTCCAATCTCCTTCTTAGGCAATTCATCTAAACAACTACCCTCACAAGGCATCTAAAGCAGTCTACTTAGTCTAGGTGCATTTAAGACAATTTGGACTCCCTTTACAGTAGACCTCAAAACATCCTTAGTGAAAACCAAATTTGAGTAAAACTCTTTCACCAAATCAATATACACTGGTTCGGACAGGCTTAAAAAAGATTTTCAACCTTGTTTAATTAGCTTATCTCCTATGAAATAACCATCATGCCTTAAAAATTTGAAGTCAACATTTCTACCCAAGGTAACTTTCCTTGTAGATAATGGAATCTTACTTGGAGTTACTGGAGGGGATGCTTGGGTCAGCTCATATGCAAATAATGGATGCCCCATCTAGGGTTGCATCAGGCGATGGGAAAATTATTTAAAAAAGAGAGAAAATCCAAACTAAAAAATTTAAAATTGGTCATATCGAGTTGAGAGGGTCAGAGTCTAGATAAATTTTGATATAATTTTTGATTGAATATTTCAATAAAAAAAATCAGAGAAGATATCTGAATAGCATTGATGATTTTTAATTATCTTAAAAAATTCTCAAAAAATGATAGATGACTCCCAAAATTAAAATAATGAAGTCAAAAAATTTTAAATAAATTTTGGAAGTGAAATTATGATTGAAATTCAAGCAGAAGGGTCTAAGATGCCCAATTCTCTTCTAATTTTATAAAATTTACTTTCATTAAGTGCTTTGGTGAAAATGTCAGCTAATTGATTTTCAGTGTTTATGTATTCAAGTGTTATGTCATTATTTTGAACATGTTCTCTTATAAAATGATGTTTCATTTCAATATATTTTGATCTAGAGTGTTGAATTGAATTTTTGATCAAATTGATGGCACTAGTATTATCACATTTTATGGAGATATTTTTAAGTTCAATACCAAAATGTATGAGCTGTTGCTTAATCCACAGGATTTGAGCACATCAACTTTCAGCTGTAATGTATTCGATCTCGGCCATAGACAAAGCCACTGAATTTTTTTTCTTGCTAAATTAGGAGATTAAGTTTACTCCTAAAAATTGACAAGTTTCACTAGTACTTTTTCTATCAAGTTTGCATCTAGCAAAATTTGCATCTGAGTAACCTATTAAGTCCATAAAAGATTATTTTGAAAACCAAAGACCTAGATTTTGTATTTCTTTTAAGTATCTGAAGATCCTTTTAACAGCATTTAAGTGAGATTCCTTAGGATTTGATTGATATCTAGCACACATGCATACACTGAACATTATATCAGGTCTACTAGCAGTTAGATATAATAAAGAGCTTATCATGCCTTTATAGAGCTTTGAATCAATATTTTTATCATGCTCATCTTTTTCTAATTTACAGAAAGGGATCATAGGTGTACTTACAATTTTTGAGCTCTCCATTCTAAATTTTTTTAATAATTCTCTTGTGTACTTACTTTAGGAGATGGAGATTTCTTCCTTCATTTGTTTAATTTGGAGTCCGAGAAAAAAATTGAGTTCTCCCATCATGCTCATCTCGAACTCCCCCTGCATGAGTTTGGGAAACTTTTGGCACAGATCTTCATTAGTAGATCCAAATATAATGTCATCAACATATATTTGTATAATAAGAATTTTTTTGTTCTTTCTTTTTATATAAAGAGTAGTATCAACCTTTCCTCTTGAAAATTTATTTTTTAATAAAAACTTACTTAATCTTTCATACCAATCTCTAGGAGCTTGTTTTAACCCATATAAAGATTTGTTTAACCTAAATACATGATCTGAAAGTTTATGATTTTCAAAATCAGGAGGTTGTTCTACATATACTTCTTTAGTAATATATCTATTTAGAAAAGCACTCTTGACATCCATTTGAAATAATTTAAAATTCATAAAGTAAGCAAAAGCAAGTAGCATTCTTATAGCTTCTAATCTAGCAACAGGAGCAAATGTTTCATCAAAATCAATTCCTTCTTATTGATTATATCCTTTAGCAACTAATCTTGCTTTATTTCTTATTACATTTCCATCTTCATCTAATTTATTTCTATATATCCATTTAGTTTTTATTATTGGATGATTTTTAGGTCTAGCAACTAGTATCCATATATTATTTTTTTCAAATTGATTTAACTCTTTTTGCATGATCATTATCTAGTTATGATCTTTTTCAGCTTCATCTATTATTTTAGATTTTAGATATGAAACAAAAGCTATATAGTTGTAAACATCTCTAAGTGAGGATCTAGTTCTTACTCCTTATACTGGATCAACAATTATTAATTCTCTAGGGTGATTATAGATATACCTTCATTCCCTTGGGAGATTACCTGTGTCTGGAGGTTGTTCTTGAATATTCTGATCATTGATTCTTTCATCCTCTTATTTTTCATCTATCTGATCTTTGTTTTGTTCATTTGAATTATTGAGGGTAAGCTCTTTCATTCCATCTTCTTTGATACCTGCATCATCAGCATCCTCTCTCTTTCTTGATGGAAGATCATTAGTTTCATCAAAGATAACATGAAAACTCTTCCACTACTAGTGTTCTTTTATTAAATACTCTAAAGGCTTTGCTAGAAGTAGAGTAGCCCAGAAAGATAGCTTCATTAAATTTAGTATCAAATTTACGTAGGCTATCTTTGCTATTATTCAAAATAAAACATCAGCAACCAAAAATATGAAAGTAATCTATATTAGATTTTCTACCCTTCCATAATTCATAAGGTGTCTTCTTTAAAATTAGTCTTATTAAGGTATGGTTTAGAATGTAATATGCTGTGTTAATTGCTTCTGTCCAAAGATACTTTGGGAGCTTACTTTCACATAGCATAGTACGGGCCATCTCTTCTAAGATTCTATTTTTTTCTTTCAACAACTCTATTTTATTGAGATATTCTAGGTGTTAAAAAGTCATGATCTATGTCTTTTTCATCATAATTTTTTTTAAAATCTTTATTTTTAAATTCAATGCCATGGTCACTTCGAATAGAAATAATTGGCAAACCTTTTTCATTTGAAACTTTTCGACAAAACTTGAAAAATACTGAAAATACTTCATGCTTAGAAGCTAAAAATAAAACTCAAGTAAAACATAAAAAATTATTAATGATTACAAAACCATATCTTTGTCCTCCTAGACTAGTTATCCTTGTAGGACCAAATAAATCTATATGCAAGAGTTCTAGCGGTTTAAAAGTTAAAACAATATTTTTAGATTTAAAGAAAACTCTTGTTTGTTCACCTAATTGACATATATCATAAATTTTATCTTTATCAAAATTAATTTTTGGCAAACAAATAACTAAATCTTTTTTAATAATTTTAGAAAGTATGTGCATACTAATATGTGCAAGCCTACGATGGTAAAGCCACAAGATATTGCATATTTTGCATGAAAAGATTATCCAAATCAACCATGTAAATATTGCCATGCCTATGCCCAATGAATCTAGTGCTATTATCAAAAGGACTAGTTATAATGTACATAGATGATTCAAAAACTACTTTATAATTTTTATCATATAATTGACTAATACTTAAAAGGTTATGCTTAAGACTATCTATGAGTAAAATATTTTCAATGCAAGTGGAGGGAGTGATACCAAGATTACCAATACTGATGATCTTCCCTTTGTCATTATCTTCAAAGGTGACCATCCCTTCACTTTTGGCTTTCAATGTGATGAATTGAGATTCATCACCAGTCATGTATCTTGAGCATCCACTATCAAGATACCACTTTCATTTTGTTGCTTGGGATGCAAGACACACTTGCACATATGAAATCAAGTTTTAACCTTAGATACTCAAGCTAACTTGGGTCCTTTGGGGTTAGTCACAATGGTTCCTTTTGGAATCCATATTTTCTTAACATTTCTATCATCAAATTTATTTGATAAACATGTATAAGCTTTGTGCCCTACCTTGCCACATTTAAAACAAGTGATATTTGGCAATTTTGATGCATTGACAAAAATATTTTTCAAAAACTTTTATTTTCTTAGAGTGTTATAGCCAAGTCTGGCTTTATCATATATAGTTTTTTAATTATCAATAATCATTTGAAGTTTATTTGAACTTAGTATAAATCTATCAACTATAGGTTTCAACTTGATTATCTCTTCCTTTAGATCTTGATTTTCTTTTATAAAAGTTTCATTTTGACTAGAAAGTTCATTCTTTTCTTTTATTAGAGATTGATTCTTTAGTTCTAATTCTTTATTTTTCTTGTCAACTTCTTTATTTTTCTTAGTTAATACATAGTTTCTTGATTTTAGAATTTTATTTTTAGTACATAATTCTTTTAGGTCATTTAAAAGTTCATGAAATAGTTCAAACAGTTCATCATAAGTAAATTCAGATTGAGTTTCGGATGATACCTCAATTTCATGTGCCGTAAGGCACAGATTGACTTCTTCATGAGATTCTTCGTCAGTGGTAGAGTCATCACTATTACTCCATGTAGCCATCATGGCCTTCTTCTTCTTAAACTTTTTTTGGCCTTTCTTGAGCTGGGGGCATTCTGATCTGAAATGGCCTGGCTTCTTGCATTCATAGCAGATGATGGACTGTTTCTTTTCATTTTCTTTGCTTGGCTCCCCCTTGACAAGTGGTCTTCTCTTTGTCCCTTGTCTTTTCCTTCTCATGAAATGTCTAAATTTTTTGGTGATCAAGACCAAGTCCTCATCTTTTTCGCTATTGTCTGATTTTTCTGTATCTTCTTCTTTCTGAGCTGTCAACTTGAGGGCTATGGTCTTCTTTCTTCTAATTTTCTCTTCAGTGTGTTGCTTCATGGTCAGTTCATGCATCATGAGAGATCCAAGCAGCTCCTCCAATGATAAAGTATTTAAATCCTTGGCCTCTTAGATTGCAGTGACTTTTGCCTCCCATGATCTTGGTAAGGACCTGAGCATTTTTCTCACAAGATCATTATTAAAATAATATTTGCCAAAACTTTTTAAACCATTTATGATGTTAGTGAAATGAGTGAACATTTTAATTATTGATTCTTCAGGTTTCATTTTAAATAGTTCATAGTTGTGCACAAGCATATTGATCTTAGATTCTTTTACTTAGTTTGTGCTTTCGTGTGTGATTTCTAACCTATCCTAAATTTTTTTAGCTAAATTGTATGTAAAAATATGATTAAATTCATTAACATCCAAAGTATAATATAAAATATTCATGACTTTAGCATTGAGCTAAGCTATTTTCTTATTAATTTCATCCCATTCACCTTCCGACTTAGAGAGAGACACACCATCAATTAATTTAGTGAGTGTGTGTGGTCCATTTACTATGACACTCCATATGTCATAGTCAAGTGCTTGTATAAAAATTCTCATTCAAGCTTTTCAATAGGTGTAGTTTGACCCATTGAAAAGTAGAGGTCAGTTTGTGGATTACCCCTCGGCTAAAGATGTGCCAAATTAGGCTGCCATAGACCTTTAGCTCTTGATGGTTAAATCAAGCAAGGACTAGAGCATCAGACTCTGATACCACCTATTGTCCAAAAATGGAGTCCAAGAGGGGGGGTGAATTAAATTTTTTTAAGATTTTAAAATATTAGTGCACTAAAATAATATACAAAAGAGATTGAGTGAAGTGGGTTGATATTCAATAAAAATAAATTCAAACACAAAAGCAGAAATGTACGTAAATGACACAAAGAATAAGTAAAGAGAAGTAAGCACAGCAAATATAAGAATTTATAGTGATTTGGTGCCAATCTTGCACCTACATCTACTCCCCAAGTACTCTCCAAGTCCCTACTTGAGAATTCAATCCACTAAATAGATTCAAAAATACAACACATCGGATACTCTGACCCTTGCTATTCAAGCAGAAATACTTATTTTTTGGATACAAGCCAACCTTCAACAGTTCGATTCAGGGTTCGGATCAATCCAAATGAGTTTTGAAACCTCTCAAAACTCAAAAACTCAAATACAATTTCAAAAAAATAGAGTACAAAAAATTCAGTACACAATCCCCTTAAATAGATACAATAAATGCAGAATAAATACAATACTCAAAGGGAAGAAGCTTTTGCTGAACACCCTCAATGAATTCCATACTTGATTGCTACTGGAGAGTGGTTGGTGAAGTGATTGAATGCTTTTTTTCTCTCTTTTAGGGTTGAATGAGCTTTTCACTAATGTGAGCTTTGAATGCTAGTCAAAACTTCTGATTTTTCTCTTCAAGAGAGCTTTTATAATCACTATCTACCCTCAAGAATATCTTAAAGTTAGTTTTTAGCTATTAGAGAGTGTTTAATGCGTATTAAATGTATCAAAAATAGACTAAAAACTAATCATTACACAGCTCACTCAGAATAAGACGTCCCATGGGGCATACCACTAATATTAGGACATCCCATGGGATGCCTCAATTGGCTAGACAGAAAGTTCAGCTTTCTATTTTAGTCTCAGGATCTTAAGGGTCATCCCAGGTGGGTCGTCCCAATCACATGGGTCGTCCCACTGCGTGTTATGAGCTAAAATAAAGCGTGCCGACTGTCCAATGAAAGAAGATGACCCAGATGGATCATCTCATTTTGTTTCAACCTAATTTTTTATATATTTAAGGTCTGAAACTTATCAAAATACTTTCAAACACTCTCAAATAAATTCAAATCAATTTGGACACTCTTAAAAGTCTTCAAAAACTTCTCCAACTTGTAGAACTTCAATTTTTGGCACACTTGATAAAGCTTTTCAAACCCAATCTCTTGGACTATCTGAAATATCACAAAAATAATCTCCAAAGATAAAAAATACATTGGTAGTCTTCTCAAATAGTTTGTGATCATCAAAATCAATTCTTGAAGCAATAATTATTTAGCCATTAGTAAGATTCTTTCTCACTAAACCACTCAGGACAAACATAAATTTTTAGCCCAAGTGAAGTATTTCATTTGGGATGATTCATATCTATTTAAATAATATCCTGATTAGATATTTAGAAGGTGTGTCTCAGACCATTAGGTTAGAAGTATCTTATCCTTTTATCATGACTAAGCTTGCGATGGTCACTTTGGAACCTAAAAGACTGCTGTGAAAGTCCTCCAATGTGGATTCTATTGGTTCAATTTATTTAGGGACACACATGAGTACTATAAAAGTTATGCTAGATGTCAACAAGTTAGTCGAATCACCAAGAGAGACATAATGCCTTTAAATTCGATCCTAGTTGTTGAAATTTTTGATATTTAGAGAATTGATTTTATTGGACCATTTCTAAATTCTTTTAAAAATAAATATATTTTAGGCTATCTCGGATAAAAAGTTCTCTTGTATAATTTTAGAGGCTATATTTTCGATCATTTGATATATATATATATATATATATATATATATATATATATATATATATATATATATAATTTTAGGCTATCTTGGACAAAAAGTTCTCTTGTATAATTTTAGGCTATACCTATTTCTTGGAAAACTTTGTTCTAGATGGACTGGGCTCTTTGTAGTAAAAGAAGTTTTCTCGCATGGGGCTGTGAAGATCGAGAATCCAAGTAATAGTACTATTTTTAAGGTTAATGGACAATGACTAAAATCATTCTTAGTATTGGCCACTGAAATCCTAGAGGAGGTCATGGTTCTCCATAAGCCTATTTCAACTGGTTGACCCTTATCAAAGTTTAGTCTGATTGAAGATTTTAAACTTAGCACTTTTGAGAGGTAACCCAGCTCCTACTTTTTATTTCATGTCTTTTGTATTTTATTTAGGTTAATCAAGTCTTATTCAGATATCTTTTATAGGAATCTACTCCATTGAGGACAATGTCGACTAAGTTGAGAGGGAGAAGCTTAATAAAGAAACTTCATCTTTAGATGCCTTGATTTCCATATACCCTATTATGTTTTCATTCAAAATTTTTTAATAATAATATTATTAGGAGTTACCTTCTTCCTTCATGTTCTTATACTTGTTATGCTTCGAACTTGAGGTTAATCATATATTTTGTAAGTAATTGATGTACTGTCTAGATAGTTTTTGAAATATTGAGGGATTTCATATTAATAGAATCTAACAAAATGGTTAAGTTAGAACTAAATCAATTTTTGGATAACTCTAACCCTCCCTATTAACGTTAAAGAAGAATCTACTCCTTGGGTGTGTATGGATGTAATATGTTGACAAATGCAAAGTTTCTCTATTTTTCCATTCAAAAAAAAAAAAGAATATCTCTAAGTATTTTTCACCTAGTAATTGGACCTCTTGTTGGAGCATGATCCCGGCTCCTCCCATGGACCTTGGGTGCAGCAGAACCAACAATGAACAAATCTGGAGACTTCTGGACTCGATTGAAGGCCCTTGACGAAATCAGCCTGGTTGCTGTCTTCTTCGTCAGCCTTTCATTCCAGATGAAGAATGCCTCTAAGATCACCTCTAAAAAATCCAAGATCTGGTACCCAACCAGATTAGGCCTGGACCGAGGTCTTTCAATTCATAGATCTCAAATCGGGGTATTCTAGATAGGAAAGAAGGTAGATGGAAACAGACCTTGCAGATCGGTCCTGCTGCAGCCTTTCCTATAGATCTGTTGATGGAGATCTCACCCATGCCTCAAACGACCTTAGATCAACTCCAGATATGAGAGAAACTTGTACCAACCTCTTCTCAAGAGATTTTAGGTCTTGGACCTGATGTTTGGGTGGCTGCAAGAGAGGGAGAGACAAAGAGTTGGCGGCATAAAGGAGGGAGGGGCTAGCGCCTCCCTTGCTTTCCTACCTTTTTGGGACCTGGCGGCAAGAAATCCTAGGGTTTCTTGCTCCTGGGGTGTGGAGAATAGCTGGAGAGAGAGGGAGAAGAGAGAGAGAGACTTGGGAGAAAGAGTCTTGTATTCTTTGGCTTAATCAAACCTATACAGTATATGTATATATAAACACAGGGTCAAGTGACCCAAACCCAAAACTCCCTTGACCAACTCTATGGGAGATTAGGTTAACCCAAACCCATGTACACCCATGACTTGACCTAATCTCATCTATCCTGGACCCAGACCTGGCCCATAAAGAGTTGGTCCCTTGAGGCCCACATAACCTAGACCTCAAGAACCCGAAAGGCCCACAGCCTTTCAACCTAGGGCCCAACTAGCCCTAGAGCCTCCATGAAGCCCTCATGAATGATGGACCTTGGCCTTAGCCTTGGTCTCCTAGGCCTTGGGCACACCACTTAGATCACAACAATCTCCACCTTGGTGTCCCAAGGCCTCAACCAGCTCCACTCTGTCCATCAGCCGAATCAGCTCAACACATCTCTGAAAGCTGTCCCATGGAAGTACCTTCGTAAGTGCATCAGCTGGGTTCTCCTTGGTGTGTACCTTTACCAGCTCCACCTCGCCATCCTCCACAAGCTCCCTGATCCAATGATATCGAATGTCGATGTGCTTTATCCTTGCATGATAGACTGAGTTCTGTGCTAGTAGAAGTGCACTCTGGTAGTCACAGTGCACTCTAATGGCCTCCTGAGTAAGGCCCATCTCCGTCAACAAACCCTTCAGCCAAAGTGCCTCCTTAGCTGCTTCTGTCAGTCTGATGTACTCCGCCTCTATAGTGGATAGGGCCGTGATAGGCTGCAGACTCGATCTCCAAGAAATAGGACCTCCATACAGGCTAAAGATGAAGCCTGTCGTAGACCTCCGGGTATCCACATCTCCACCGAAGTCTGCATCTACATAACCGCCAATCAGCTCCTGAGCCTCTCTGGACATGTCAGAGTATCCCAATACACCTCCTCGCTGTCCGTAGCAGATGCCAACTTCAACTAAATCTGTCAGGTATCTGAATATCCACTTCAAAGCTCTCTAGTGCTCCCTGCCAGGCTGCGCCATGAACCTGCTAACCTGACTCACTGCATGAGCAATGTCTGGCCTACAACAGACCATTGCATACATCAAGCTCCCAACTCCTGAAGCATAAGGGACCGTCTCCATCTCCTGAGCCTCCACCTCAGTTCGTGGCACCATGGTCTTCGAGAGTCTGAAGTGACCAGCAAGTGGCAGCTCCATCGGCTTTGCTCCCTTATCCCGAACCTCTCTAAGACCTTTTGTATGTAGCCCCCTTGAGATAGATGCAGCACCCTCCTGGCTCGGTCTCTGAAAATCTCCATGCCTAGGATCTTCCTTGCAGGGCCCAAATCCTTCATCTCAAACTCCCGAGATAAGGATGCCTTCAGATCCTGCACAACCTTCCTACTCTTGCATGCTATAAGCATGTCATCCACATACAAGAGTAGGAACACCCTAGAACCATCTTCAAGAGATTGAACATAAACACAGGGATCAAACTCGCACCTGAAAAGTCCAATGCTGCGCCCATAGGAGTCGAACCGCTTGTACCATTGCCTCGACGACTGCTTCAGCCCGTACAGCGACTTCTGCAACAAACAAACCTTTTCCTCTGATCCTGGATCCCTGAAATCGGGTGGCTGCTCCATGTAAATCCTCTCCTCCAAATGCCCATGGAGGAATGCCGTCTTGACATCCATCTGCTCCAGCTCTAAATCCTGAGCTGCTACAATGCTCAGCAACACTCTGATGGAAGTATGTCTGACGACGGGAGAGAAGACCTCACTGAAGTCGATGCCTTCCTTCTGGGAGTATCCTTTGGCCACTAACCTCGCATTGAATCTGATACCTCCTTGCTCTGAAGGCCCTTCCTTACGATTGTAGACCCATTTGCAGCCAATGGGCCTCTTCCCCTGTGGCAACTGCACCAATCACCACGTCTGGTTCTGGTGGAGAGATTGCATCTCCTCGGACATCGCCTAGACCCATCGCTCTCTGTCCTGACTCTCAATAGCCTCCTGATATGTATATGGGTCTCCATTCACTATCACCAGGGCATAGGACAGCATCTCCTCGAAGCCATATCGGTTCGGTTGCCTGATGGTCCTCTTGGACTTGTGTAGGGCAACACCGATATCAGTCGTCGATCCAGCTCGCTCCTGCTGGACCTCTTCACCCCGATCATCCATCCGAGTCCTCTCCACCTGTGAAGACACCTTAGGTAGATTCTCCATCTGAATATCATGTTCTCCAGTAGTACCTGCAAGAGGCAAAATCAAAGAGGTAAGCTGTCCAGCAGCGCCCTGCTGGACCTCTTCCTGCTCCTGCTGCTCCTCCATGCCTGCTCGCCTCCGTAGGACTGACTCCTCATCAAAAGTCATATCCCGACTAATGATGACCTTCTTTTCCAAGGGATCCCACATTCTGTATCCCTTAACTCCTCGCAGATAGCCTAGAAACACCATCTTGCATGATCTGGCGTCTAGCTTGCTCCGCTCACCAGCTCCAATGTGCACATAGGCCGTGCACCCAAATACCCATAGATGGCCCAGTCCAACTGTCCTCCCAGACCACACCTCCTCTGGAAGCCTGCCATCCAACCTGATGTGAGGTGACTGATTGATCAAGTAACCCACTGCGTCAACTGTGTCAACCCAGAAAGCCTTTGGAAGCCCTGCCTGCAGCCTCATGCATCGTGCCTTTTTCAGAAGTGTTTTGTTCAACCTCTCGGCCATCCCATTCTGCTATGGAGTCTCCTTAACTGAGAAGTGTCTCCTGATCCCACACTCCTCACAGTAGTCATGAAACTCTCTACTGGTGTACTTTCCATCATTTCTGACCTCAGACACTTCACGCTCCTCTCCTGCTCCTTCTCCACCTCAGCTCTCTAGATCTTGAACTTGGTGAAGACCTCTGACTTCTCTCTCATGAAGTAAATCCAGAGTTTTCTTGAGAAATCATCAATCAGGGTCATGAAGTATCTGGTCCCATTCCTAGCTGAAACTGGGGCTAGTCCCCACACATTCGTGTGTACTAACTCCAGAGGGGCTGCACTGCAGGCTGTACTGATGTTGAACTGAACTCTCCTCTGCTTTTCCATCTGGCAAGGCTCATAGATCTCCTCTGTAGCACCATCCTCCAGATCAAAGATGAGTCCTCTCCTACTCAACTCCCTCAGTCCCTTGTCACCCATGTCGCCTAGGCGGTAGTGCCACATCCTGTAAGCCTCCTACTGGTCCTGTGCTGCAGCTGCTGCATCAGACTCTTCGATCACCATAGATCCCTCCATGCGATAGAGGTTATTGTCCAACCTCCTGCCTCTCATCACTACCATAGCTCCATTGGAGATGTTCAGTACTCTGCTTCTAGCCCTACTGCTGAAGCTGTATCTATTGCGCTCCAAGTAGCCTAGTGACACTAGATTTTTTTTCAGCTCCGGAATGTGCTTTACATTTGTTAATGTCCTCACAATCCCATCAAACATCCTCACCCTGACTGTCCCTATCCCAGCCACCTTGCAAGGATGATTGTCGCCTAGAGTCACTGATCCCTCATTTGTCTTGGTGTATGTCACAAACCAAGACCTGTGTGGTGTGTAGTGATGTGAGCACGCAGAGTCTAGTGTCCACTCCTCTGTATAATGCCTGTGACCATCTGATACCACAAGTAGATCATCCTCCACCTGCTGCCCAGCAACTGCACTCACTGATTCTGAGCCACTTCTTTCTCCCTTCTTGCTCTTTCATAGTGGACATTCTCGCTTGAAGTACCCAAACTCGTTGCACTTGAAGCATTTTATCTCTTTCTTTCCCTTCCTGGACTTGGACCGCCCCCTGGACTTGCTTCTGCCTCTGCCTCTACCTGTCCTCTCCCTTACTGCCAAACCCTCCTGGGGAGCCCGATCTCTGGTCAACTTTTTTCTCTGCTCATTAGACCTCAACACCGAGATCATGTCCTCATAGTCCAAAGTCTCCTTGCCGTAGAGCAGTGTAGTCACCAAAGAGTCATATGATCCTGGCAGTGAACACAAAAGCAACAGGGACTTGTCCTCCTTATCCAGCTTCACCTCGATATTCATCAACTCCATGCACAACTGGTCGAACCTCTGAATGTGGCCAATCACATCAGATCCCTCCTGCATCCGAAGACTGTACAACTTCTTCTTCAGCATTAGCTTGTTGCACATATTCTTCCCCATATACATGGTGTGCAACTTCGACCAAAGGCCCTTCGGGGTCTTTTCTTCCAGCACCGAATACAACGCTGCATCCGCCAAACATCCTCTGATCACCGAGCATGCTTTCTTCTCCAACGATGCCCACTGTCTATCTGTCATTCCCTCAGGCTTCTCATCCAAAGCCTGATCCAGATCTGCTTGCACCAGAAGATCCTCCACCCAAAATTTTCACATGGAAAAATTCTCCTTGCCATCAAACTTCTTGACATCGACCTTCATATTGCTGCCCATGACTGGATCTAAGCCAAACAAGTAATATAAAATCAAGAAGTGTAGAATATACCTTGATGGTACCTTGCTGAAAATTTTTAGTACTTGGGATCTTCAACTTCTCATGCTTGGAACTGCTTCCTCACCACCGTGGCTCTGATACCAACTATTGGAGCATGATCCTGACTCCTCCCATGGACCTTGGGTGTAGCGGAACCAGCAACAAACAATCTGGAGACTTCTGGACTCGATTGAAGGCCCTTGATGAAATCAGCCTGGTTGCTGTCTTCTTCGTCAGCCTTTCGTTCCAGATGAAAAATGCCTCTAAGATCACCTCTAAAAAATCCAAGATCTGGTACCCAACCAGATCAGGCCTGGACCAAAGTCTTCCAATTCATAGATCTCAAATCAGGGCATTCTAGATATGGAAGAAGGTAGATGGAAGTAGACCTTGCAGATCTGTCCTGCTGCAGCCTTTCCTGTAGATCTGTTGATGGAGATCTCACCCACGGCTCAAACGACCTCAGATCAACTCCAGATCTGAGAGAAACTTGTACCAACCTCTTCTTAAGATATTTTAGGTCCTGGACCTAATATTTGGGTGGCTGCAAGAGAGGGAGAGATAAAGAGTTGGCGGCACAAAGGAGGGAGGGGCTAGCGCCTCCCTTGCTTTCCTGCCTTTCTAGGACCTGGCGGCAAGAAACCCTAGGGTTTCTTGCTCCTGGGGCATGGAGAATAGCTGGAGAGAGAGGGAGAAGAGAGAGAGAGACTTGGGAGAAAGAGTCTTGTATTTCTTGGCTTAATGAAACCTATACAGTACATGTATATATAAACACAGGGTCAAGTGACCCAAACCCAAAACTCCCTTGACCAACTCTATGGGAGATTAGATTAATCTAAGCCCATGTACACCCATGACTCGACCTAATCTCACCTATCCTGGGTCTAGACCTGGCCCATAAAGAGTTGGTCCCTTGAGGCCTTAATAACCTAGACCTCAAGAATCCGAAAGGCCCACAGCCTTTCAACCTAGGGCCCAACTAGCCCTAGAGCCTCCATGAAGCCCTCATGAATGATGGACCTTGGCCTTAGCCTTGATCTCCTGGGTCTTGGGCACACCATCTGGATCACAACACCTCTTTGCTTAAGCAAGCATTGAGTGTTCGCGTCAAATAGTGAAAAATGTAAAGAAGCCTATTATACAGCCAATCTTAATTTGAAGCCTGTTTGATTCAGACCAGTAAACTCGAGGGGTATTCTACACCTAATGTTCTAAAGCTATCTAGTTTGAGAGTCATTGGTTGAAATCTCGCTACAAGGATCAGATAGAAAGCTTAAAGGATTAAGACATTGCACTAACCATATAAAAAGAAAAAAATAATAATAAAAATATATAAAATAAGAAAAATAGACTTGCATGAAGGTAATACCTTGGTACATTTCAGAATTAGATGATTTAGAGATTAAAATAGAGAGTTGGTAAAAAAGATATCTTTGAAAAATGATGGATTCTTTACTTAACAACTTTATTGGATGATATCAATATCCCAATGACATATTTTACTAACTCTTTGTTGGGATATCCTTTGCTTACAAAATATCTAAAATAACTTCCTTTAATCCAAAAAAGCATGTATATGACATTGATAGTAGTAGGTAGCACCTACAACCATTTTCATATACCCTACAATTCATCCTATGAATGTGGAATATTTCTTTTTCTTTTACTCAAAGATGAGTAAAGTTCAAGTTGGGGGATGTGATAAGTACATTAATTAGGATATAGAAGCATAAATCCCTTAGTAATCGATCCATATTATGTAGAATTTGATACTACTTATCTTCTTTTATAGAAAATTGAGAGATTATACTGATCAAGATCCAAATTGATCCAAACCCAGAGCAAAACTTAAGCACCAAGAGGCTAAGAGCAGCCACTTGAAGGGCCAAACAAATAAAGAAATAATTCAAGGGCTTAGAAGCAATGCTCCACTCAATGACTGAGATGTATGAAGCCACTTCATAAAACCCTAGAGATTCATTGCACCGCACCAAGATCCAAAGGCAAGATTGAAGGTGCCACTTAAGAAACCCTCACACCCTCTCCCCTCTTTATTTTTAGTGCATGCCCTTAAGTCTTTCACGCCGTAATTCCAATGCCTCTTTCTTTCTCTCACACTGAAGTCCATGTGCTCTCTTTCTTTCATGCCTAATTCTAGCGCCCCTTGATCTCCATTATAAATCTCAACCCTCCATTATTCATGGTGCCTCACATATTTGAAAGAATAATATCCTACAAGCCAATCGCATGTATGATGTGATGGGATATTTTTTTATATTTTATCTTTCAAACTCATGTATTTGATATTAAATTATCAATAAAATTAGATATTTTTTTATTATATGCTGCATCTTAATATTTGTTTAAGATTATAATGAACCTCATAGATTAGGATAATAGTTTTAGGGCTATGATAGGATCATGCTAGTGAGACCTAAATCTTTGGTAGCCCTAATCTAAAATATTCTTAGTCGTAGATTCATTGAGTCGAAGATCAATGATACCGATAAGACTGGCACATCCTATGTATGCTCGATGGTGAGGGTGGTTGACCTCACTATCACTTATGTGATGATACTAATACGAAGATGGGGGTACTGATTAGAGAATGATTTTACTAAATTGATCAAATGAGAGAATATCTGATAGAGCCTTATATGCATGTCAGCTGGCTATTCTCTAGTGAAAGTTGAAGGAACCAGATCTAGGGTTTCAGGGTTAGATCTTGAAACTTTTTCAAGATCCTACAGCGGAAGACTAAAATAAATCAAAATTTATTTTCTAAAATTAGAGTATCCCTAGATTTAAGATCCTATTACATGATTATTACATAGCATTAAATTAAAAATTAATATATATATATATATATATATATACAGCATGAACTACATGTTGATCATATCAACATGTTTCTATACTACATCTAATGTATGTATTAAACAATAGATCAGATCTATTACCTTGCAAGTTAGACATTCTAACCTCGCGGATCTGAGCTTGAGGATGATGTTGCAAGCTGCACATGCATCCGGCCTCTAGGAGTCATCCACACAAGCCCACGAATCTCGATCAAAAGTCCTGCTTCAGGAAATCAGCACAGTATGCTAGTACTGCGCTGATCCTTCTTTGATGGTTAATCAGGTGCCTCCTTCTTCTTGATTTGGACTCTTCCAAAGATAGAAAGTAGGAGGAGGAGTTTTAAATCTGAGATGCTCTCAGGAAACTCAAGATGGAGGGAGGAAAGATATGAAAACAAACAACCCTAGAAGAAGACCCTCTTCTTCTTCTCATTTCTCTCTCTAGACATCCTATCTTGTGTCTATTATATCTCCATGACCCAAAGGTCTTTCTCTCTAATTTTTGGATGACTCAAAGATCTCTTAAATCTCTATATTCTTCAAAAATTTCATAAATAAACTCATTTTATACAGAGAAATATGATAGAGTCCTTGTCTAGGTCAAATACCTAGTCAAGGCTTATCCAAATATGGCAAGATAAGGGGTGCCCAACTCTTGATCACCTCCTTATTTTCATGCATGGATTACTAGCAAAGGGTACAAAATGTGTACCCTAAAAGTCACAAAAATTTCAAAAAAAAATTGGATAAATTTGGTGCAAAATTGAAAGAGTTTTGGATTTTTAAAACTCTATCTCATAGAATTCAAAATCCAAACTTGTTCCTCTTTGATTTGATCCAAACCACCTTCCATGTAAGAAAGAAGAGAGAAAACCTTTTATGAATGTGGGAGAGACCTGGGAGAGGACTTTTGTCACGTAAAATAAGAAGAGATTGGCATTGAATGAGAGAGAGGGCGTAGGGAAGGCTTATGTGGCGCAAGGTGGAATCCTAGTCTTACTAGGATTCTATCTTATGACTTGTTTTAATTTGATTTCTCAAATCAAATCAAATCAAAATTAGATCAATCCAATTAAAATAGGTCTTAACCTAATTAAAAACCTAATTTAATCAGATTAAATTAGATTTAAATCTGATTTAATTTTCTAATCAAATTAAAAATTAGATTGACCCAAGTCCTAGTTGAACTAGGACTAGTTTTTCCTTGCACTTGGCTTATCCAATAAACCAATTGGACTTGATCCAATCAAGTCCAAACTAAATCTAATTAAATTATATTTAATTAGACTTAATCTCAACCCATTGGCTTAATCAAATTAAGCCAATTAACCATCGAATTGCTAATCGATCCTCCTGCAACACTTGCACTAGGTTAAATGTCAATCGTATTGATCATTTAACCCTAGAATAATTCTTAATCATTGATCAACCATCCGATCGGATCATGAACTCTAATGTGTGTGACCTCATAGGTTCGAACCTATGTTGGTAGCACAGGAATAAATTTTTGTACCAATCAAAATGACCATCTAGCAATGGTACCCAACGACCGGATAGATCGAATGTGTAGAACAACATCCTTAGAACCCATGCGGATATAGTTTTCATATAATTCATCCCCTTGACCAAAATGATCATAGGACACCCCAGAGTTCAACTGTCAACTCTGATCAGGTTGTCCACATTGTATTTCAAAATATCAAATCCATCTGATGGATTACCCTGGCCAAGGTTTTGCTAAATTGAAATACAGCGACTCATTCTTCTCCAACTCTTGGAGTGGTCAATCCCATCTCGATCACACTCTGACTTTGCAAGTTCTTGACTATGCCCAAAAGCTTTCTATCTCTGAATTAGAAATTCAGTTAGTCCAGTACCAAAGCACAGTGAGTTGCTTGCAAGTCACTGAGGCGATCTCAGGTCTAAGGGACACTTATACCTATATCCCATCAGAGACATTCTCGACAGCAGAATACTCTAAAGTTGGTCATGTTCCATGATGATGTACTAGTATATCTCACTTGTATGCCATACCAGTATCTCCATACTCTTTGATTAAGAGGACAACCAACCCATATGGCCTACAGTGACCTATGCTCGATAGAAGCTGTTGTCCTTATTAATAGCCTATCATTTGGTCGTGAACTATTTTAAGGACTAATCGATAAATCCTCTCTTTATCGAATCTAAATAGTCCTAAGGACTTCATCATAACAACAGAGTTCATTAGAAGATGAAAGCTTATGATGAAAATGCTAAATATATTTTATTTATTAACAAATCAATTACAATACTTGGTTGCTCAACCGTCAACAGCTTGACGATTGACTTTTTGGGACACATTTTCCAACAACTCTCACTTATCTTAAAGCCACTCGGCACAGTATCTAATACCCATCTTTGACTTGTGGTTGTCGAACTCCTTTGTCGCCAGGGCTTTAGTGAAGGGATCGGCCAGGTTCTCCTTTCCATCGATCTTCTGAAGGTCGACGTCATCTCGATCCACGATCTCCCGGACCAGGTGGAAGCAGCGCAAGATGTGCTTCGTCCACTAATGTGCTTTGGGTTCCTTCGCCTGAGCTATGGCACCAGTACTGTTGCAATAGAGCAGGATCGGACCATCGAGGGAGGGTGCTACTCCGAGCTTGTTGATGAATTTTCTCAGCCACATAGCTTCCTTCACGGCATCCGATGCTGCGATGTACTCCGCTTCACAAATAAAGTCCGCCACAGTATGCTGCTTGGAACTCTTTCAGCAGATGGTTCCACCATTCAGAGTAAAGATATAATCCGATACGCTCCTGCTGTCATCATGGTCAGATTGAAAGCTAGAGTCTGTGAACCCCACAAGTTTCAGATCTGACTCGCCATAAACTAACCATTGGTCCTTAGTATTTCTCAAATACTTAAGGATGGCTTTAACCACTTTCTAGTGATTTTTTTCAGGATCAGATTGGTATCTACTCACTACTCCTAGTGAGTATGCCACATCTGGTCTTGTACATGTCATGACGTACATGATAGATCCCACGGCTGAAGCATATGGGACTCTACTCATACGCTCTCTCTCTTCAGGAGTTATCGGACAATCCTTCTTAGAGAGAGAAATTCCATGACCTATCGGTAGATAGCCCTTTTTGGAATTCTCTATGCTGAACCTCTTCAGCACAGTGTCTATGTACATGGACTGGGATAACCCAAGCATCTTTTTAGATCTATCCCTATAGATCTTCATCCCTAGGATGTAGGATGCTTCACCCAAGTCCTTCATGGAGAACTGTGATGACAACCAAACTTTTATTCTCTGTAGTGCGGGGATGTCATTCTCGATTAAGAGAATGTCATCTACGTACAAGACAAGGAATACCACAACTGGACCATTTGCCCATTTATAGATGCAGGGCTCTTCTCCATTCTTAATGAAGCCATACGTTTTGATCACCTTATCAAAATACATGTTCCAACTCCGAGAAGCTTGCTTCAATCCATAAATGGATCTCTGAAGCTTGCACACCTTGGACTCATCTGTGGATGTAAACCCCTTAGGTTGTATCATATACACCTCTTCGATCAGCTCTCCATTCAGGAAAGCTGTCTTTACATCCATCTACCAGATCTCATAATCCAGATGGGCAGCTATTGCAAGCATTATTCGAATGGATTTGAGCATTACCATAGGGGAAAATATCTCGTCATAGTCAATACCATAACGTTGACGATACCCCTTGACGACCAGACGGGCTTTATAGGTCTCCACCTTTCCGTCTGTGCCCCTCTTCCTTTTGAAGACCCATTTACACCCAATGGGTTTAACCCCTTCAGGTGGGTCAACCAATGTCCATACATCGTTGATCTTCATGGACTCCATTTCAGATTTCATGGCTTCAAGCCATTTCTCAGAATCAGATCTCTGCATTGCATCCATATAAGTGATCTGATCCTCATTATTCTCATCAAGTTCGATGGGATCACCATCCCAGATCAAGAAATTATAGTATCTGTCCGACTGATGCGGTACTCTACCAGATTGTCTTAATAGTGCAGGTACATTGGGCTCCAGATCTGATCTAATCATATCCGACTCAGGTTCAGCTATTGGTGTCGGTCTTTCTACCTATTGAACTTCATCAAGTTCAACCTTAGAGGCAATGGTATCTTCACCAAGGAACTCTTTTTCTAAAAAGATTGCCTTAAGGCTGACGAACACCTTTTGTTCATCAGTATGGTAGAAAAAAATATTCTTTTGTCTCTTTGGGATACCCTATGAATGAGCATTTGTCAGACCTAGGTCCAGGTTTGTCTGTGACTAATCGTTTGACATAGGCCGGGCACCCCCAGACCCTAAGGTGTGAAAGTGCTGGCTTACGTCCTATCCATATCTCATATGGAGTCTTAATTACAGACTTACTTGGAACCCTATTTAACAGATAACAAGCCGATTCGAGTGCATATCCCCAGAAGGATATCGGCAAGCTAGCAAAACCCATCATGGATCAGACCATGTCTAACAGAGTCTGATTCCTCCTTTCAGACACACCATTATGCTGTGGTGTTCCTGGAGGAGTCCATTGGGAGAGAATCCCATTCTCTCCTAGATATATGAGAAACTCACTAGAAAGGTATTCTCCTCCTCGATCAGATTGAAGAGTTTTAATACTCTTCCCAATTTATTTTTCTACTTCACTTCAAAATCATTTGAACATTTCAACTGAATCTGACTTATGTTTCATCAGATAGACATATCCATATTGGGATAGGTCATCCGTGAAAGTTATGAAGTAGAAATATCCACCTCTAGCATTGGTGCTCATGGGCCCGCATACATCAGTATGTACTAGGCCCAAGAGCTCAGTAGCTCTCTCACCTTTTCCAGTAAAAGGTGACTTGGTCATTTTACCAAGAAGACAGGACTCACAGGTTGAAAGTGATTCACAATCACTGACTTCGAAGATTCCCTCTTGAGTCAACCTGTTTATTTTGTTCTTGTTTATATGACCTAGCCTCCAATGCCATAAGTAGATATCTGACACACTATCTAATCTAGGGTGCTTGCCAGTAGAATAGACTCTTATCAGGCTTGATCTTTTTGGTCTGGCTCTGCACTGATGTCCCAGTCTGAACTTGCACCTTCTTCACTTTCTTCTTCTTGTTCTTCTTCTCTTTCTCAAAAGGTCGAGAACCAGAAGACGAACCTCCCACTAAGTTCACCGACTCCTTGTGAAGTTGGTGATCCTTCTTAAAGTTCTGAAGCAACCCCAGTAATCCGTGGTAGTTCTCTTCAGGCTTTGTCATTCTATAATGAGTGAGGAATGGGAGATAAGACTTGGGCAGCGAGTTCAGTATTGCATCTTTTTCAAGCTGCTCATGCAAGGAAAAGTCGAGCTTGCTCAATCGTTCCATTAGCTCGATCATGTACAATACATGATCAGTGACAGAGGCACCATCCTGCATTTTGGCATTGAAGATGGCACAACTAGTTTTGTGCCTCTCCATGTCATCGGGTGTGCCAAAGGCATCTTCCAACACTTGAAGCATGTCCTTTGGCTGAGCTGTTGGGAAATGTGTCCCAAAAAGCCAATCGTCAAGCTGTTGACGGTTGAGCAACCAAGTATTGTAATTGATTTGTTAATAAATAAAATATATTTGGCATCTTCATCATAAGCTTTTATCTTCTAATAAACTTCGTTGTTATGATGAAGTCCTTAGGACTATTTAAGTTCGATAAAGAGAGGATTTATCGATTAGTCCTTAAAACTATTCACGACCAAATGATAAGCTGTTAATAAGGACGACAGCTTCTATCGAGCATAGGTCGCTGTAGGCCATATGGGTTGGTTGTCCTCTTAACCAAGGAGTGTGGAGACACTGGTATGGCATACAAGTGAGATGTAAGGGTACATCATCATAGAACGTGACCAACTCCAGAGCATTCTGCTGTCGAGAATATCTCTGATGGGATATAGGTATAAGTGTCCCTTAGACTTGAGATCGCCTCAGTGACTTGCAAGCAACTCACTGTGCTTTGGTACTGGACTAACTGAATTTCTAATTCAGGGACGGAAGGCTTTTGGGCATGGTCAAGTACTTGCGAAGTCAGAGTGTGATCGAGATGGGATTGACCACTCCAAGAGTTGGAGAAGAATGAGTCGCTGTATTTCAATTTAGCAAAACCTTGGCCAGGGTAATCCATCAGATGGATTTGATATTTTGAAATACAATGTGGACAACCTGATCAGAGTTGACAGTTGAACTCTAGGGTGTCCTATGATCATTTTGGTCAAGGAGATGAATTATATGAAAACTATATCCGCATGGGTTCTAAGGATGTTGTTCTACACATTCGACCTATCCGATCGTCGGGTACCATTGCTAGATGGTCACTTCGATTGGTATAGAAATTTATTCCTATGCTACCGGCTTAGGTTCGGACCTATGAGGTCACACACATTAGAGTTCATGATCCGATCAGATGGTTGATCAACGATTAAGAATCGTTCTAGGGTTAAATGATCAATACGATTGACATTTAACCCAGTACAAGTGTTGCAGGAGGATCGATTAGCAATTTGATTGCTAATTGGCTTAATTTGATTAAGCCAATGGGCTGAGATTAAGTCTAATTAAATATAATTTAATTAGATTTGGTTTGGGCTTGATTGGATCAAGTTCAATTGGTTTATTGTATAAGCCAAGTGCAAGGAAAAACTAGTCCTAGTTCAACTAGGACTTGGGTCAATCTAATTTCTAATTTGATTAGAAAATTAAATCAGATTTAAATCTAATTTAATCTGATTAAATTAGGTTCTTAATTGGATTAATACCTATTTTAATTGGGTTGATCTAATTTTGATTTGATTTGGTTTAGGAAACCAAATTAAAACAAGTCATAAGACAGAATCCTAGTAAGACTAGGATTCCACCTTGCGCCACATAAGCCTTCTCCACGCCCTCTCTCTTAATTCAACGCCAATCTCCACTTATTTTGTGCGATAAAAGCCCTCTCCTAGATCTCTCCCACGTTCACAAAAGGTCTCTTCTCTTCTTTCTTACATGGAAGGTGGTTTGGATCAAATCTAAAAGGAATAAGTTTGGATTTCGAATTCTATGAGATAGAGTTTTAGAAATCCAAAACTCTTTCAATTTTGCACTGAATTTATCCAAATTTTTTTTGTAATTTTTGTGGATTTTAGGGTTTATATTGTGCACCCTTTTCTAGTGATCCATACATAAAAATATGAAGGAGGTGCTCAAGAGTAGGGCATCCCTTAACTTGCCATGTTTGGATAAGCCTTGACTAGGTGTTTGACCTAGACAAGGACTCTATCATATCTCTCTATATAAGATGAGTTTCTTTGTAAAATTTTAGGAAAAGTCAAAGATTTGAGAGACCTTTATGCCATCCAAAAATCAGAGAGAAATACCTTTGGGTCATAGAGATATAAAAGATGCAAGTTTGGTGTCTAGAGAGAAAAACGTGAAGAAGAAGAGGGTCTTCTTCTAGGGTTTTTGTTTTCATATCTTTCCTCCCTCTATCTTGAGTTTCCTGAGAGTGTCTCAGATTTGAAACTCTTCTTTTTACTTTCCATCTTTGGAAGAGTCCAAATCAAGAAGAAGGAGGCACCTGATCAACCATCAAAGAAGGATCAGCGCAGTACTAGCATACTGTGCTGATTTCCTGAAGCAGGACTTCTGATCGAGATTCATGGGCTCGTGTGGATGACTCCTAGAGGCCAGACATGTGTGCGGCTTGCAACATCATCCTTAAGCCCGGATCAGCGAGGTTAGAGCGTCTAACTTGCAAGGTAATAGATCTGATCTATTGTTTAATACATACATTAGATGTGGTATAGAAATATGTTGATATGATCAACATGTAGTTCATGCTATATTTATATATTTTAATTTTTAATTTAATGCCATGTAATAATCATGTAATAGAATCTTAGATCTAGGGATTCTCTAGTTTTAGAAAATAAATTTTGATTTATTTTAGTCTTCCGCTGTATGATCTTGAAAAAGTTTCAAGATCTAACCCTGAAACCCTAGATCTGGTTCCTACAATTGGTATCAGAGCCCAGGTTCTTTATTACATGATTATTTATACATGCTTAGATTATTTCTTAGATTAGATCTAATTTATAATCTGATTATTAAATCTGAAATTAAAATTTTAGATCAATCACAAACTGCAAGGTTGTCCTGCTGTAAGGTTTACCCCTTACAGTGCAAAGGTTGTCCTAGTTTGTGTAGATCTATCTTTAATCATAAATTTATTAGATATGATCTAGATTAAATTTATGATTTATTAGATTTAAAAGATATTTAAATCTAAAATAAAATTTCTTTGTTAATAATTTTTGTGCAAAAAAATTGTTTAAAGTTGAAACTGTTTCAATTACATGAACCTGTTTAGATTAGATCTAAAGTAGTTTCATGTTTATTTCACTTGTATCTTGATTATGAATCAAATATACAATATGGTTGGTAGAATCATATTGTAAAATTATTTTACAAATATGAAAATTATTTTTTGAAAAGCCAAACCCAACCCTCAGCCCAAAACTTAATTAAGAATTAAGAAGTTATTTGATTAGGTTCTAGAATTGTGAATTGAAGAACCTAAGACACAAATCATAACACATTGGGTTAATGGGTTAGTGGGAATTAGGTCCATTAATTGGGTTAGACCTATGGTTAGATTGAAGATGGACTTAATTAGAGAATTGACTAAATCTAATCAATTATTGTCTTAGATTAGGTCAAGGATTCTCTAGATCAATTACAATAGTTGTAGTTGGTCAAGTCCATGTCTTTAACGAGAACCAAATGGACTTGATTCTTGGCTAAGCAGTCTAGCACGAACTGTTAGGTTGATCTAATCGAAACTAATTAAACCAGTTGGTGTCTAAGGTAAACCAGACCGGTGGTTTTTAATTGGGAGCCCGCTTACCTGGCCATTTCTGATGGTGTCTAAGGCAAGCTTTGGCAGACCCTCCCACTGATCGAACTTACCTGGCCTCTTGGTGAAATTATATTTTGATCAGATCACTTGACTATTCGAGCTGACCCATGTCAGCTAGGTAAATCAGTGTGACTGATTTAGGTGCTCCTAGACCAGCCCTTTTAATGGTCTCCCTTAAGCTGATTTGGTGAAGCCAGTGGGAGGATCATGATAAGCTGGTTCATCTGACCTCATCCTCTATATTATTTAAATCCTCTAAAATTATTAGGTCTTTAAAATGATAAAGTTATAGAGATAACTGAGTCATAGCCTCCCATTAAGGTGTTTGATAATGAGTCCATTAACTCAATAATCATTGCAGACCCAAAGGCCTGGTGCTTGTTGACTAATGGAATTATCACTCATCATATGACGACTTGAAAGTGTCTCTCTAATGGTGGTTAGGTGAGCCAACCAAAGTTGGGCTTAATCATTCGTTGGTTAGATACACCAAGTATGATCATGTTAATTGTTGGACCTAACTGGATCCTTACAGTGGAGGCCAAAGCCTACTGATTAGGTTTCTGGGGCAAAATTAAAATTACTAGAAATTATTTAGAGAAATAATTGGTTATGAACCTACCCTTAGATGTATATGGGTTGGCCAACCAAAGTTGGGCTTGTGTGCAGTCTAAGTGGATTCTAGTACCCACTAAGGAATTAGGGTAATTCCTCTAATTGGAGGTAGAGGCTACCAATTCGAATAAAATAATGGGAGAAACCTTTTGATTAAAGTTCAAATCTTTAGGTTTAATGAATCAATTACTAATTAGGTTATGGTTCTCCTTTGTACAAATATGGCCACTTCCCTATCGCTCCGATCATTGTTGGACAATGATAAGTTGGTGGGACCCAACTTCGATAGCTGGTACCGAAAGTTGAAGATAGTCTTGGAGCATGAACGGATCCTATATGTGATAATGGATCCTGCACCTGAGGAGCCAGCTGTCAATGCATGTGGAACAGTCAGAGACACTTACCAGAAGTGGCTCAATCATCGGACCATGGTGCGCTGTATCATGCTGGCTGCCATGAGCGACGAGTTCAGTCACAGATTCGAGATGGCTCAGCCAAAGGACATGCTTCAAGTGTTGGAGGATGCCTTTGGCACACTCGATGACGTAGAGAGGCACAAGACTAGTTGTGCCATCTTCAACGCCAAAATGCAGGATGGTGCCTTTGTCACTGATCATGTATTGTACATGATCGAGCTGATGGAACGATTGAGCAAGCTCGACTTTCCCTTGCATGAGCAGCTTGGGAAAGATGCAATACTGAACTCGCTGCCCAAGTCTTATCTCCCATTCCTCACTCATTATAGAATGACAAAGCCTGAAGAGAACTACCACGGGTTACTAGGGTTGCTTCAGAACTTTGAGAAGGATCACCAACTTCACAAGGAGTCAGTGAACTTAGTGGGAGGATCGTCTTCTGGTTCTCGACCTTTGAGAAAGGGAAGAAGAACAAGAAGAAGAAAGTCAAGAAGGTGCAAGTTCAGGCTGGGACATCCGTGCAGAGCCAGACCAAAAAGATCAAGCCTGATAAGAGTCTATTCTACTGGCAAGCACCCTAGATTAGATAGTGTGTCAGATATCTACTTATGGCACTGTAGGCTAGGTCATATAAACAAGAACAGAATAAATAGGTTGACTCAAGAGGGAATCCTCGAAGTCAGTGATTGTGAATCACTTCCAACCTGTGAGTCCTGTCTTCTTGGTAAAATGACCAAGTCACCTTTTACTGGAAAAGGTGAGAGAGCTACTGAGCTCTTGGGCCCAGTACATACTGATGTATGCGGCCCATGAGCACCAGTGCTAGAGGTGGATATTTCTACTTCATAACTTTCACGGATGACCTATCCCGATATGGATATATCTATCTGATGAAACATAAGTCGGATTCATTTGAAATGTTCAAACGATTCCAAAGTGAAGTAGAAAAACAAACTGGAAAGAGTATTAAAACTCTTCGATCTGATCGAGGAAGAGAATACCTTTCTAGTGAGTTTCTCACATATCTAGGAGAGAATGGGATTCTCTCCCAATGAACTCCTCCAGGAACATCACAGCATAATGGTGTGTCTGAAAGGAGGAATCGGACTCTGTTAGACATGGTCCGATCCATGATGGGTTTTGCTAGCTTGCCGATATCCTTCTGGGGATATGCACTCGAATCAGCCTGTTATCTGTTAAATAGGGTTCCAAGTAAGTCTGTAATTAAGACTCCATATGAGATATGGATGGGATGTAAGCCAGCACTTTCACACCTTAGGGTCTGGGGGTGCCCGACCTATGTCAAACGATTAGTCACAGACAAACTTGGACCTAGGTCTGACAAATGCTCATTCATAGGGTACCCCAAAGAGATAAAAGGATATTTTTTCTACCATGCTGATGAACAAAGGTGTTCGTCAGCCTTAAGGCAATCTTTTTAGAAAAGGAGTTCCTTGGTGAAGGAACCGTTGCCTCTAAGATTGAACTTGATGAAGTTCAACAGGTAGAAGGACCGACACCAATAGCTGAACCTGAGTCTGATATGATTGATCATATCCGAAGCCCAATGTACCTGCACCATTAAGGTGATCCGGTAGAGTACCTCGTCAACCGGACAGATACTACGGTTTCTTAGTCCGGAACGGTGATCCCATCGAACTTGATGAGAATAATG
>NC_026006.2:36835688-36847498 GCF_000442705.2 Elaeis guineensis | reverse complement strand
GTTCCAAGCAGTCCATCATTATAAATTCGACCATGAAAGTCGAGTACATCACCATCTTTAAAGCTACTAAGGAAGCTTTTTGGTTCAAGAAGTTCATTGCAGAGCCAGGTGTGATACCATCGATGCTATTGCACTGCACTGCGATAACAATGGAGCTATAGCCTTCGCTACATAGTCAAGTCTCACTAGAAGTCCAAGCACATAGAGCGGTGGTTTCACATCATATGCGAATATCTCGAGATAAAGTTGTCGAGATGTAGAGAGTCGACTCCGCACTAAATGTGGTGGACCCACTAATTAAGCCTCTTAGCCAGCAGAAGATCGAAGCTGATCTTGAGAAGATGGGTCTTAAGTATATGGCTAATTGGCTTTAGGTTAAGTGAGAGTTTGTTGGATTTGGCCCTATAAGTCAATTATTGGCTGACACATTATGTAATTCTAGGGCCTAAACTTATATTTATAATTTTTTTTATTATCAATAAAAGATTTTTTCATTCCAATCATGTTTGTATCCATGATTTATCTTAGAAATTAATAAAGATGATTTTTTATATTCTTAAAGAGTTAAGAATTTGAGACATACATTAATTAGTGGTTAATTTCTAAATACTTCCGATCAAAGGATTGTCACGAAGGACAGTGATCAATCTATTTGAGATCAATGCATGGTTCACCTTTTTTGTGGGTAGATGAGTCTCAGGTCTACGGTGTAGAGACACTGGGGTGAAGGTGTAGGTGGTTGTTAGAGAACAACTTGCACTGAGCATGACCAACACAAGAATCACATGATGTCTACTCACTCATCAGTGTCTTCTCGATTTGCAGTGGTGTGAGTGGTCCTTTGACCTACGGTGCCATTGGCTATTCATAGTAAGGCTATTGGGTTTGACTGCATATTCTCTTGGTCCCTAGCTATTTGGATCCTTGCTGTGTATGTTGGCTTCAGTAGGTTCAGGTTTGTTGTTTGGAGTAGGATGTACTTAGATGGAATCTATCGATCTTGGTAGAAAAGGAGAAGTCCTATACGATTTGCGAAACTGAGTTCATAAAGTCTTTGGCCAAAATAAGTATGAATACTGAAAAAGAATTTCTACAGGATTCACAAATAAACTCGAATCGAGCCAATCTAGTATATGACTGATGATGAAGTCTGACAATTCTCCATGACCTCCGTCAAGTCGAAACTCACGATAGAAGGACTGAATCATACAATAACTACACCTAGAGATTCGTACTTTTATTCTATTGGATTGTCACTACATACTGCTAGGTGCACTAGTGGATTGTGAGACTCATTGGGCATTATCTTGATGATTGATGGCTCTTGAAGGGTAGAATTAAAAATATTCCAATCCATCGAAAAGAATTTCAATGATATTATGATGGAGATCATAATATATCTCACTACCAAATAGAATGGAACCTATGGGGTCACACATTAAGAGATTTAATCTCAATTTACCAATTGGACTTATGAAGTTCAATTGGATTAGGATTTATTGAAATCCTATTAAGTTTATAAGAACCATGCTAGCATACGATTAAACCTTATTCTTTTCGAGACTTTGATTTGATTAAGTCCATAGCCTTGAACCTAACCTAAATCCATTTGGATTTAATTAGACTCTTAATTATGAGTCTAAGAGGATTTGATTAAGTCAATTAGTTGGCATAATTATTCTAACATTATTTCTTCTTTATCTCCTAATTATCTCTAAGTGTGCATGTGGAATAGATGGAAGATTGGGTGGTGCCTTCCTTCTCTTTTGCCGAGAATTGGGCACCAAATCCTAAAAGGACCCACCCCTCTTATGTGGCATGGCATGGAGGAGAGAGAGTGGGCCATGCCCCTCTCTTATTTGGCTAGAAATCTCTTTGTGGGGCACAAGAATTGGCACCCCAACTACCTAACATATATTCCTATGATGTCTCTTGTACATGCTTAAAGGAGTTGATCATATACCATTTATATCTGATTTTAATTAAAATAAATCAGATTAAATAAGTAAAAGATTCTTATGAGATAATGATCTATCTTTTTAGATAATTGGATTTCTATTATGTGTCAGGGTAGTACTTATATAAAGGGTATGTCTCTAGGGTTTCTAGCTAATTGATTTTTGATGAAAAATCTCTCTCTCTCTCTCGCTTCTCCATGCCTCCTCTCCTTCCTCTTTTTCTCTTCCATGCCCAAGAGTTGGGCATCTCCTTTTTCCACACACCAAGAGGTGCTGCTTTGTCTTCAAGAGTGAAGATCGAGGAGAAGAAGAAGAAGGCTGCTGATCAAGGAGTTGATCCTGCAATCCAGATCCAGGTGTTGATCAAGGTGCTCAAGGCTAAGATTCTTCTTGGGAAGAAGAGTCTTCTATGAGGAGAAATTAGTTTGAGATTGATCTCGATGGATACCTGTAGAAGTCGGACACGTATATGGCTCGAGCATCTACGAATCCGTGATCATCAGAAGTGGTGAATATCTACCCGCACCAAGGTAATGAGATTTAATCTCATATTCATTTCAAAATTTCAGATTATATATATATATTTTCTCTGGACTTAGGTAGGATTAGATTTGATCTCTTGCATGCAATGTTAAAGGGTTTAATCCATTTTATTTTCCACTGCGTATTTTAAAAGTTTTGAAATCTACATATGTTGCCTATCTGATTTTCTAATAAAAGTAATTTTGAAAAGACTTTTGAATCAGGTGACATCTCTCTTTTTCTTTCTTTTTATATGCACTCTTCATTTTCTTAACTCCATTGAGGACAATGTCGGTTAACTTATGGGGGGAGAATAAAAAAATTTTAAAATTTTAAAATCCTTAAGTAAGTTAGTATTTAGCATTTAAGCACCTGATTATATTGAAGAATCGAGTTAAACCAAGCATGTTTTAAAGAAAATTGATGCACAGATCAGAGAATTTGTGAGATACGAGGAATCAAGTATTAAAAAAACTCAATAAAGAGTTAAGTTTAGAACTTAAACAGTTTTTCTTGAGTATTTCTAAATTTTTTTTACCATCAAAGAAGAGTTTACTTCCTATGGACTTGTGTAGGATAACTATATGTTTTTCATATATATAAAAAAAGAAAAAAAAGTTTTCAAGTACTTCATGACTGACTAATCGGGCCTCTTTACCTAAGCAAGTATTGAGTTTTACATCAAAAGATATGAAGGGCAAAGAAGCTTTATTGTAAAGCTATTTTAACTCATAGCCTGTTTGATTCGAGCAATAAGTTCGAGGAGTATTGTATATCTAGTGCCCTAAAGCCATCTGGTTCAGGAGTCATTGGCTGAAAACTCGCTACATGGATCAGACAGAAAGCTTAAGGGGTTAAGATATTCAATAACGATACAACATTAAAAAAAAATAAAAAAATAATAAATGAAGGACAGAAATAACAATATACTTGTCCATACGAAGTTAATGATTTGGAGATAAAAGTAGGAATAATTTAGAAAAAGTTTAGAAAAGATTTAATGTCTTAGTTTAACCCTATATTGATTAGCATTAATACTCCAATGATATACCTCACTCATGCTCTACTAAACATTAATGACCATTTTTTTTAAAATTATCTAGTAAAATTTGAAACTCTAAGTTAAACGATATTAACTCTAAATTTTTCTTTACTCGAGAATGAGCAAAGTTCAAGTTGGAGGGTGTGATAAGTTATATATTTTTGCATTTATTTTAGATATTTTATGGTGCTAATATTTTCTAAAAAAATAATTTCATAAATAAATTAGATTTTTTAAAAAATAAATAATTTTAAAAAATATAAAATTAGAGCATATTTATGAAAAATTGATGTCAAGCTAATTGAGCAATTTAAGTACAAAATAATGAAGAATTAATGAGTAATTTAATGCATATTTTTTTTTATTTTTTAGGCATAAAATCGGAACAAGAATCAAGCCAAAATACCTCAAAAATATTTAAAATAGTCTTCGATGCATGGTGGATCGACCGCTCGGTCCATAGATTCAAGGGTGCGGTCCACAAAATTTCATGCGGGCACGATGCGATCTACAATGGGTGACTTATTTTTGTGCAATCGGATGATGGAGATCACTCCAAATACGAGATCGGATGGCTGAGATCATGTTGTCCCATATCCAGTAGTGGTGGCCCACTTTTAATGCACGATCGACAGTCCAAATTGATTGGAGGTGAGATCCAATGGCTGCTGTTTGTTGTTGGCTAAGAACTAAATGAAGAAAGAATCTGATGTGCCATCCGACCACTGAAAACCCATCTATCATGCAATCCGACGGTCAGAAGCATTTCTAACTATGAATAAGAGAGATAAAGCGCAATCCGATGGTCGAAAATAAATCAAACCACGATCGGATGGCCACATTGATTCCGATCAAGAGAAGGATTTAAACGCTAATTTCTGACTGATCTGGGTGGTCCAAATATAATCCAATGGCCAAAATTAATAAATATAGGTATAATATGAAATTTAAGAGTTTTAGGACTCCTTTTGCTACTAGAAAAAGGTAAAAAATTACCTATAAATAGGAGGTCCGAAAATAAGAGAGGAAAGAGAGAAAATCAATGAAAAAATAAGAAAAAATAGAAAAAAAATTAGAGAGATTTAGGGATCTAAGGGGAAGAAGAAAAGAAGTTGGTTCACTCCACAGAATATAAAAAAGGAGAGGTCTTCAACCATCTTTCGACGAGACTGCGTCGATCAACTTCAATTTTTGTCATAGTTTTATTTTATTTTATTATTATTTTTAAATTTTTTATACTTAAATTTTAATTTTAATTAATATAAAATTTATTTTATTGTATTATTAAATTCTTATCTTTTATTTTTATTGCAAGTAGATGCTAAGATCTAGTTAGTAGATCTTGGTATCAATTTATTTTATGTACTATAAATTTTTATTATTTATTTTTATTGCAAGTAGAAGTTAAGATCTAAATAGTAGATCTTAGTATCCAATTTATTTTTCATATTTTTAATTTTTATTTTCTTACTTAAATTACTTTCTTCAAAATTTTATTTTTTTTATAAAATTAAAGATTTCAAATCAAAGTACTGCCTTCTTTGTAGATTCAATCCGACTCACTACTTTCTATATTTTTTTATTTTTTAAAAAGATAAAATTAATTTAATAATCATGGTGTCCTAACGATAACATCGCGATTCTATCAAGGCCCAATCAGTCTATTGGCCTAAGGCAAAGACTCTTCTAAGAGTCTCGTTTCAAGAAAAGCACAGAGCTCTAGAGCACATAGATCAATCAAAGATCTAGCATATTTAACACATGAGAGCTTAGCAGTACATCTATATCTTCAATTAGATGTTTTATGAAGAAAAAGCAATATGGACCGGAAGTCCCCCCAACCCATTGCCTTCACTATCATCATCGGTACCCCTTTATTGACCATGCTCCATAGACATTATCTAACTCTATCTCAATACAAAGTTTGATTGAACAGAGACTATGACTCCATAGACAACAGCACTTGCCACCACCCTCTATTATTTAGCAAAGCATGCTTGGTGAGGAGGGATATTACTGAAATTTTAGTTACTAGCTAGGAGATGTCCAAACCACCAAAACTAGAGAAATTGATGACAACAAATCTAGCTAACAATATGTAGACAATTTAGAGTTGGCCACCATACACCTATAGACCTCCTTTTTATAGGATGATGGGTCGACACACTTGAAGAAAAGAACTACTCCATCGGTTGAAGTTACCAGTGGCTTGATCTTCCAAGACTAGGACTTTCTACTGCAAAGAAAATTTTGATCCAATGGACTAGGAAGAGTGTTCAAGTTTCCTTGGGGACATCTTCCTTTTCTCCATTTGTTGGGTACATAAAATACTCATTTTCAGTTTACCTTGGCAACATTAGCCTCCATGAGCCATGTAGCATCTAGCTCCTAAGAAATATCCTAAGTCAATAGATTAAATCAAAACCGTGCTATAGCTAAACTCTATGCCTTAGAAATTGTTGGTGATTTAGGAGGAGACTTTTGTGCTAATTGCGTTGGTTACTTCTAGCCAATAATAGACTAACTACCAAATAGAGGTGGAGTGGGAATCACCTCTTGTCTTGGCCCACAATTGGAGAAGCCGATGCTTGAGTAGCATGAATTCATGCACCATAGATTGGCTTCTTTGGAACCTCTTCCTCAACTCATGTAAAATCACACTCCTCCATTACCATGCTTATCTTCCCACATACAATGAATGCATGTTGGATTTTGTTGACTACTTCTGAACACTTGCTCATCTTTTGCAACCAAATTTCATGCATAATATAATCAACAAAAGACCTAATAGGTCTTAACAACCCCTTACCTTTAAGCCTTAGCATTCTTAGTGGGATGAAATTCCACAACCATTCAAATCCAATCTCAAGTACCATATATGTAGTAAGAAATAATATGACCAGCCCAAAAAGGGAGCACAACGCACTGGTGATGGATCCCATACTCTATTATGCATCTCAAATTGGTGATGGATCTCATACTCCATTATGCATCTCAAGTTGTCGCCTATAGAGGGTTGTTGACTGACATTGATGTAACCACCAATCTTGTCGACCTTTACCTTGGCTATAGTCATGCATCCTTGAACCCCTTCATTGATGGTCCCTATCATGCTACTTTCTTCAAATTAAACTTTCATTCCCCAATTTAGATAGTTGCAATCCAAATTTGGCCGGTTCAAACTACTAAATAGGATTACCCAGCCAACCTTGTCCTTCTTTCTTTCTTATATTTTTTCTAAGGGTAATCACTCCACAATCTACCCTATCATTAGTTTCAAGTCAATGTAGGGATGCAATCATTTTGACAAAAAGACTTTGAGTAGGGGTTTTACATTATAGCCCTTGAAACATGGTAAAACCCTAATCATTTATGTGTTTAGTTTTCGAACTAGGCTAGCATAGAGAAATCTAGGATTAAGGGCAATTCGAACATTAAAACTTTAAAATTGAAAAATTAAAGAATAACTAAATATAATCAAAATTCACGATAGTTGATCAAGGGCAAGTTGTTCATATATAGATTTTAAGTTTTTTGAACATGTTAGGCATGCATTAAGATTGACAAACACTGTATCTAGAATTAGTTGGTTGTAGAGGTATGAATCTCCTTGCATAGTAATTTTTGTGGATGTACGATGTACGTATGTATGTATGTATGTATGTATGTATGTATGTATGTATAAACATTAATATTTATTTATTTTTTTTGGATGAATGATTTTGGTTGTGCATAAAATGTGGTAGTCATTCATCATGCACTCAACTATATGAGGATATATGGTCCTATATGAACATATCATCACTCATTGATGAGTTTAGTTTATGTGGAATGTGGTACCTCCGTGCATTGAATTTTACAAGAAATATCATACTAAATGGTATTTCATTTCAAAAGTAAGAAATTGAAGTTTTCTTGTAATGGAATGGTCGGTTATGGTTATTTGGGCCTAGGCATGTTGTGGTTGTCCCACCATAGGGTCGGAATATGACATTATGGTTGCACTATCATAGGTTGGAAATGTGACATTATGGTTGCCACATCATGGGATGGAAATGGGGCATTCTTCGTTCCCCCATCATGGGTTAGATATGGTTGTGGTTCATCCAAGGCTGAAAAGCTAAATACCATCAATTCTAAAACATGCTAATTAGAAATAGATAATTTATTTGAAACCACTGTTGCTTGGAAGAGTTGTTTTACTTTTCAGAGTCATAGGTTGCTTGGAAAAGAAAGTTGCAGGATAATCATTCATTGATGGAGTAGTTATTGTAACTCTTATAATAGATAAACAATTGAACTATGAAGTTGAATAAATTTGGATATTTGTTAATGATGGACTTTTATTTGGATTGATATAGCAATTATATAAATTTGTAAAACTTTCTAGTATCATCGAGGTTTTGATCATTCAGAAGGCCTTATATGTTCTCTGTGGGTTATAACCTTAAAGTCATATCGCCATGTCACATGGCCAACTTAGGTCATGGTTTTGGGTGTGACAATACGAGAACACTTTGGAGCCACTCACAAGACTTCTTCCACATTCTCTTGATGACCCATCATAGTTCCTGTCTCTGTAGAAATATAGGCCAGAAAATTTGGCTATTCAAGCAACATAGTGACAAGTGTTCTATGTCTTCTACAGTAGCAAGGATCCTAGTTTATGTCAGATTGATATAAAGACCCTTATGCAGGCTCCATGCTAACAAGTAGAGAACTTGTAGAATCCCTCTTCCAAAAAAATAATATGTGTGATGACTATCTTTTAAGTACTACGATGCCATTGGTTGCTATTATTTAAAATAAAATACTTCATTATTGTCATAGCAACAACCAAATATGCACTATTATCTTGCCTCTATGCCAACTACAGAGGAAATGAGTTCCCCCATAACTCTTTGTTAGCTTTCTATTGACTTTTCTTTATCCATTTCTTTGGTCAATATTTGTTCACTTCATCTATTGTCCCTTGTTGGTAGTCCTTTGAGGTGTGTGCTAAGAAATAACTATCAATTAGTTGATTTCCCATTGCAGAAGCCAAAAAGCAAGCTTGGCCATTAAGTGTGTAATAGGGCAAGCGTACTCCAAACTACGCCATTCTAGAGGAACAAGGATGCAAAGACATGCACACCCAAGAGCAAAATACTTTCTTTTCCATAGATGTAATGTGATTTCTCGAGTTGATCCATACAAATGTAGCAAACAATATGGCAAATAGAAAACTATTTGTGATAAGAAATAATAAAGTACAAATACTTTTGGGTCAGGCGCCTTTATGGGTTGGATGCCCATATAGTTCAGATTTGGCTCATATCTATGGATTGAAGGCTGGATGTGCACTTTTGAACTAATTTTAGAACAAGTTTCGATTAAATCAGATGTATTTTTTCCAAATTTGTTTCCAACATAATCAGAGCTACATCCCATTTTTTAACCCAAGTCAAACTAAAGCCTAGGCCTCAACAACACAGTTGCAAACCTTAAAGAGCAATAATGTGTGTATGTGAATATATGTTTGTGTACACATGCGTGTGTGCGTGAGTGCACGTGCGCACACATACATATATACATAAATACAAATACGCATATACATATGTACGGATGTATGTATATGTATATACATATGTATATATGTGTGAATGTGTGTATGTGTGTATGTATGAGGATACATGTAACATGTCACCATCGTAAAGACAGATGGTGGGCAGTGGATGGAGATCTATCATCCCATTTGAGTGGAAATAATTCTACAACATGTCTCTTAATCAAAGTTTGCCATAATGAAAAATAAAAGTCAGGCACTAGGTGGCTTTCCCACCACAAGTAAAAAATAAAATAAAAAAAATGAAAAAAGAGAAAGACCTAGCTAATGCAATTTGTATAAGATCTCCCTGCTCGAGGTTTGTCACGATACTATACTTGGATTTTTGTTAGAAACAAAACCAGCTATGGAAACATGACATGAGACAGACACAAAGAAGTTCAACTTTATTATATAGTAGTAAGAGTTCATCATCTTTCAGGCACCATGCCTGAATACTATATACTAATTATCAAATGCTAATAGAAACAAGAAGATCAATCTTGCTAAGAGTTTGAGGGCCCTTCCATACGGATGTAGTCATACATAATTTCCTGAAAAGCACTCTGGTTCCTTGGTTGAGTGAGAAATATCGTATTATCACCTTGAACAAGCCAAGCACTTTGTATATCGATATTGTACAACCAGTATAATCCATGGATTCCATGTCTCACAATTGAATTGTCCCGTCCAATCAACCTTGTTGTAAAGTGAGCAGGGTTTGCTTTCAAGTCGTTGAAACGAACCTTAGCCGAAGATGGAGACTGAGTCAATTTATCATTTTATCAAGTGTTGAAAATTTGAAAAAGAAAGCTCTATAAGTATACTTGTAGTTCAGAAAGGGTAGCAGATGCAAGTGCAACTCGAAGCTTGTAATTTCCAGTTTGATTAATGCTATCAAGATGAAACTTAATCTGCCACGTGGTTGGCTGATACGAGTTTTGCTTGGTCTTCCTGAAGGACAAGAAAAGTTACAAATCAATTTCATTCAATGCCGGTGCAAAAATGCAAACTGCAAGGAACTTGTTACTTGCTAATAAGTCAAATTCATAATTACTTCGAACTTCTATAGAAATAGAGTTTGTCCAACTTGGTGCTAATGTTGTGATATTTGCACATGAATTTATAAATGCATAAAGGCAACATGTCAAACACTGAAAAAAAATTGTCTCCAATATTGATGTCAAAAAAAAGTATATTTGTTCTGACTATGCTTATCTACACATCGTAAGTCAGAAAAGATTGATGATGAAAATATTAAGGGGGGAATCAAAATCAATGCAATTCTAAAGCTTTAAACTTGAAATAGCCTGGTATTTAGAAATCTCAATTATGTTTACAAGCATTTGAGCAATTACAAAAGCGTGGTATCAACAAAATTTAGTCATCAAGATCAACACATGATAGTTGAAGAAATTAGGCTATAGAAAAAGATATAGTAGGCCACTGAACTTGTGATTTTGTTTGAGAATGCCAAGTTGAATATCCTCTTAGAGAGGGGGGGAGGGAGAGAGAGAGAGAGTGTGTGTGTGTGTGTGAGAGAGAGAGAGAGAACAAAGCTAGCCCATATTAAGGTTGAGGAGAGACAGTACCTGGTAACTTGAGCAAAGAACCAATCTTTCTTATAGTCATTTTTACCAATTGTATAAACAAGATCACCATCTGGATGCAATTCTGCATATCTGTCCCACAGGCCATATTGCCTAAATCTGTAAAAGCAATGTAGGAGATTCAGTGTAATGCAAGAATGAAGTATCAATTAAGAAAATGGCTGGTGTTCAACTCCAAAAAGAATTATAATTCTTTTTTATGAAGCAATGTGTGTGTGTATCAAGTACAGTCTTTTTTATGAAGCAATATCAAGTACAGTGAAAGAAAAAGAACTGCCCATCCTATCTTTGAAAATGACACTACTCTACTTTTTAATAGTCATTATATATATGACCTATCAGCAGGAAGATTGACATAAAGTCTATTAACATATCGAGGATCTGGATCTGGAATATAGAATTCAGCAGCAGAACGGTCAGGGATGCCTATTTCCCATAGGGTGACACCATCTCTTGGGGGTTCGTAAATAAGGTCACCCAAATCAATATTTTTTCCTGTTTATAGAATAGTAGAAGTCATGAGATTTCCACAACAGATAAAATTAATCAAATGATTACTAAAACAACAAAGCATATGGTTAGTTTATAATGACCTGAGGTGATTTTTATGGTTGCATCATATTTGTAATCCCCAATGAAGCCAGGAACCCATGCATAAAGATTATAATCCCCAGTTCGAACATTTCTAATTGTGAAAATTCCATTTGCATTTGCTCTGGTCCAAAATTGGTATCCCTGGGACCATGATAATACATAAGATTTATTTATGCTGAAACACAACCAGAAAGTAACAAACATCATGAAGCAAATTTTATAAAACAAAAACAAAACTTAAACGCCCAACCTTGCATTCTCTTTGCCACGATCCTGCTTCTCCTGGCAAAGCCAAACCAACATAAGCACCATTTACTTGCATGTCTTCACCATCTATGTACCTGAGGATCATATCCCAACTTAATTATATATATGGAGATCATCCCTTACCAAGCAGTAAGCCCATTAACCCAAAAGAGTAATGCGAACCATGCTAAGAATATTCAGAAGAGGCTTTATTATTTCTTTTTCATGTATTTATAAAGTAAGCCAATATATAG